>NW_010110181.1:18138-37093 GCF_000699245.1 Pterocles gutturalis | reverse complement strand
CTATCCCAGCTGGACCCAGGACACTGTTAAAAGATATGTCAGGGCAGGAGGAATTTAGCCAATGCCCCGTCATCCAGGGCATCAAGGCTTAAGTGAAACTGTCAGCAACATGTTTTTTTAATTCTGGGGAAATTAGGAGACTTTTCAGCAGGCCATTTCATGACATATTTGAGGGTCACTTTCTAATCTTACTTTTGACACCAGTGGCAGGACAGAAATCAAGTACCAGCCTCCTGTTAGCAGAAGCAAAGACCATGCATCCTATTTCCCAAACATAGCATTGAACTTTCCCCCCTAGACCTCCATGGTCTAGTCAAATGGAGTAAACAAATAAGGATCTTTCAGCTGACTGACTGGAAAGTATTTTTCCTCTTAATAAAAATATGCTAAGCAAGTGCCTGGGAGACAGGGGAAGTCTTCCTAGAGCAAACTCTATACACCTATTTCATCCTTTGTTTAACAGAGACAGGCCATTTGAAAGAACCCCGTTGCAGAGCAGCATCCAAGAGAGGAGCTTCATTGATCTCAGCTGTCTATCCTTGTTTGCCATGAGTCACAGTGACCACATCACAGAAGCAAACATCAGTAGACTTGGCTCAACTTTTATCCTGCCTCATGACCTGCTCTACACTAATGTTTTCCTCCTGCTAGTTCAATTATCTTATTCTTTATGCCAGGAAAGGTGCATATTACGTGCTCAGAGCACTAACCTCACCATGCCTACAAATGCAATGAGATGTTGCTAGAGGATGCCGACCGCATTCAAGAGCCAAGAACTCACACAGGAACCCTTTGGTTTCAAAAAACACAAACACCAGGGTTGTGCTTACCTAAGTACGGGGGAATAAATGGTATAGGCAGGGAGGAGGGGTTGGGAAGATGCTTTCCTTGCGTGTGCCACCACATCACACATCTCCCAGCACAGACAGGCTGCAAAGCAGCAAGGACTGGTGTGCTCCAACAAGGAGAACATGTTACCCCAACTCCTGCACCATGCTGTGACACCAGAGTGTCCCATCACCCTTGCAAGCTTTTGACATTTTCCTGTGGATCCTGATGAAATTAGTGTCTTCACACACATGCCATACACAGCAAGGGACCTCTGCTACAACTCTGCCGCATAAAAAGCAAAGTTGTTGAAAAGATACATGGGATAAAGCCTTGCAAACGTACTGGTCCTCATTACAGCTTTAGAAAGAAGAAAGGTGTTTCAGACACCACTGAACTCTTGATGAAAGAGCTAACAGGCTGCAGGAAAACATCACCTCAGCAGCACTTGATCCTTTAACTTCAATGCCTTGTACCTACACGTAGGCATAAACTCAAAGAACTCAGAATATTCAAAAATATTCTGAGTTCTCTCGTTAAATCACAACAATATCAAAAAAATGAAAATAAACTTCAAAGGAAAGAAGGAAAATACAGCCCAGAAGTAAATATGTTCTGTGAAAACTACCACAAAATGCCAAGTTATATCTTACAAAGCACAACCAGAAGGCTTTAAACCTTCAGACGCCAGCTTATCCAACACATTACTCTGCTCTCCTCAACTCGGGATATGTGAGGATACTTAAGGAATGTGACCCAGATGTTTATGCTTTTTTTTTTTCCAAATTTAAGCCTTTCTGAAACACTAAACCAGTGAGATGAGCAGAGATTTTCAGCCACGAGACACCAGTCTGTTAATTACAAAGCAGATAGGCTTGTCTGACTGAGCTGGGAAAAGGGGGGAGCAACCACTCATGCTAATGAATACTGAAATAGAAGATTCAGCAGGTAGTTGTACTTGTCCATTTGTTGGGTTTGGGGGGGTTTTTGGGTTTTTTATGCCTGACTTTTAAATTGGGTCACAGACCTCCATCTTCCCCATCCAGGGAAGATCTTGTTCCCAAATCAATTTCCTTAAGGTAACTTCTGCTGCAACTCCTGATTCGTGCGGTCCACAGCAGAACCACGATATACATCAGCTATTGGGGCAAGTGTGTTGCCAGAGAGCTGCCGAGAAGGTGCTTAATCTGAAATTTCAAATTCCAACACATTGCCTAGGTCTGACTTATTTCCAGGCTCACAGATTCGGACAAGCCAGAAAGAAAAAGAGCCAGAGAAAATAATTACTGTCATTATTCCTTGGCAACCCTTTTCCCATGTATATCATTTGGTATATTTTTGTATTTTTACATGTCTGAAGATTGCTTTAAAGGAATTACTGGTGTTTGGACATGTGGAAGTAAACCAGATGCCTTGGCTTGGCACCAGCTTCAGGTTTTTCCCCAAATTGCCCACTTCTAGTAAAGGTTGTGACCCAAAGGATGTTTGTGATCTCACTGTGACAAGCACAAGAGAAGTGGACTACACTCTGAAATACAGAAACTCCCTTAGGACAGTGTTCTCCCCTGATTAAACTGTCTAGCAGTGCACCTCAGCGCTGCTTTTGCTCCATTTCTGTCAGGATTGACCCATGGGCACAGGAGCCAAAATATCTCCCAGCACAGACTTTCCTCCTTTTCCTTCGTCCTTCAGAGGCTCCGCTCCAGCACACTCCTTCCCGATGAAGCCACACAGGACCCGGCACCTCCCCCCGGAGCCCAATCACTGCCTTCCCTCCCAGTGGATGGGAAATCATAGAATGGTTGGGGTTGGAGGGGACCTTAAAGACCATCCAGTTCCACCCCCCTGCCATGGGCAGGGACCCCTCGCAGTAGCCCAGGTTGCTCAAAGCCTCATCCAGCCTGGCCTTGAACCCCTCCAGGGATGGGGCATCCACAGCTTCTCTGGGCAACCTGGGCCACTGCCTCACCACCCTCCACAGCAAAGTAACATGTTCACTCAGAATACAGAGTCCTAACACATGTAGTTACTGCATGGGGTTGTTTTTTTTTTTTTGTAAAGGCCAAAACCGCACTATTTTTTTTTTCCTTTCTCATAACAATCACAGTAATAAGAGCACAGCTCAGAAAATACTGAATTGGCATTTCTAAAGCCTCTTGGCTGTCCCATTTTGCTCTACAAGACCTATCTTCTTTGGCACTGTCCTATAAAAACATAGTGTGTGTTGCATCACATGCTAATAGCCAGAAAAGTAACATTTATACTACATCATATGAATGAGACATGAAGAAAAATAAAGTGTCTTATGGATAACTCAACAAGCTATTCATCTAGCTGGGCCTTAATTTATTTGATCTATAATAACAAAATATTTCCTCCTTTAATTTCATTCTTTAAATTCACCAGATGACAGAAGAATATTGTAAGCAGAAATTCTGTACTAGAAACTGCATTCCAGCGGTATTGAGAAATCACTTTATTGTGGTGGAACTAGAAGCCTGCTCTTAGAGATGCAAGGATTTCTTTTTCTCTGCAATAGTTTTCAGTGTGGTTGAGATGTAGCGTACGCTACAGAACAGATCTTATTTTGGATGCCGATGAACCTCATGGGTAGTAAATCTTTTTTCTTAAGCAATTAAATTTCTGCCTTTAATCTTTCATTCTCTTGATAGAAGTGGTTTCCTGGATCAGGCTGAAAGCCAGAAAATAATCTGCAAAACAAAGGTTCCCCCAGCTCTAAACTACATTCAATATTTCTCTTTCACTGCAACCATCCCTGATGTTTTCTTTTTAAATATTTTTTCTTTCTCCACTGTATTGTAAGAGAACTCTCTCAGCTGGGGAAAAGCAAGCAAGTTTCAGAGATGCTTTCTTAAGAGACCTGAAGCATCTGTACACCCCAAATCTTCCCCTTTCTATTAGTCATTAGGGAAAGTGCTAAAGCTGGAAGAAATATTCCCAGCCCTCATGCCTTGCTCTTGCCTTCAGAATCTCAATTACAACAACACTAATCTAGAAGTCCATGTCCATCACTACTTCTCTTAAGTCTCTTCTTTCACATCCAGGGGAAAAACCTACTGAATGCAGGCATATCAGTCGATCCCTTCTATCTGAAAATGAAAGATGATTAAAAAAAAGTTTACCTCATACCAGGCAGTTTGTGTGTCAAGTAGTACGTTCTGCATCGGTGTGGGCATCTCCACATAGTAAACACTTGTCCTTTCTGATTATGGGTATTGACTCTTAGCTGGAGAGCTTCAGAGACACTAATGAGGTTTAATGCAGGTTTTCAGAGCACTCAAATCCTCTACTGAAGTCAAAAAGGAATATTACACATACACACCAATTTAAAATGCATTACATATTCCCATGATGTCTTGCACAAAATAAATACTCCTTTCTTAATTAAAAGAGTTCTCCCTTCGTTACACTTTTAGAAATGTCTAGAACATTATGGGACTTGGCTTTTGGAAACAAGTTTTCATTAAAAATACCACTTGTGAGATACAGCTGCTCTCAGGCTGCATAGCAATTCTCAATTTTTCCTCCAGACTTCAGTAGGTGGTTTCTACGTCTTAATACAGGGGGTCTGTGTTTTTGTTTTTCTTGTTTTTGGTTTGTTGGTTTTTTTTTTTTTTCTTTCCTCCCCAGGTCTGATGAAGTGAGCTGCTGAGCTGTTCTTTCTCCCTCTGCTTCCATAGCACAATAAACTCAGCATGATTTGTGGGTATTCAGCACTTAACTCTGATCTCACAGACCTTTGAACTCTTGTTTGAACCTTTGGCCTGCGGGATGTTATAGTAAGATACCCAGAATTATTTAGTCCATGTGAACTACCTGCATTTCCTCTTCATGGCCCCTTGCTCCAGTGCACAAAATGTGAGGCCATATTCCAATCAGCACCATACAAGGACAAGATGAACAGCCCTGCACCCTCTGCGGGCTAACAAAAATCCTACACCACATTTCAAGACAGCTGTAGAGAAAAGTCTGCCTCTTTGATGCCCTTTCTAGACCCTCCAGCACCAGTTGCTGCCTCAGTGGCTTTCTCTTCCCAGCATCAATTCATGCAAAACACTTTCATAAATGAAAACAGCCAGGAAGATGCTGAAGTAGTTTCCTAAATCAGAGCCAGAGAACATCCCATCATATTTGTTTAAAGCCCGTGAAGGTACCTGTTAGCACTGATGGCTGGATTTACTACTGAAGGAGGTGACAAGATGAGATCAGTAGCCTCATTTTCTCAGGAGGAACAGCCTACTGACACCAACAGGCTCAGCCCCTGGCAGAAGATACTTGCCATATCTGCTTAATGATTTCAGGAAAATAAATAGCTGCCTGGAGTCCTCTAGGATCCGAGAAACTGAGCAAGCACCTGTAGCCATCCACCAGATGAACTCTTCATCCAAGACACACAACACCTTTCACATTGAGGCATGATGACTCAAGTTATCAATTTGCTCAACACAGAAGATGCCAAGAGGATAGCCAGAACTGCAGATGGTGTGCATTTTAAGGGAAGTGTGGCTCTAAAGAGATCAAAGGAAGTAGTTGGTCAGTAATATGGTTGTGTGAGATAATATTAAAGCCTACAGGTATACATTTTATTACATTTTGCTGTAAGCCACTGAACTGACAATCTATCTAGTCTTAAGTTCATTTGGTTAAGTTCAGAAATACACAGGGGCACAAACTGCCAGGAGGTGTTTGGCCACCTGTGTGGCCAAAGAACCAGCCACATACCAGTATCATGCTGGGTTCTTCTGTATCCTGTCTGCCATTGGCAATAAATGGACTTCCTCATAAAATACTTGCTTCAGGTGATGCCATTGCAAGAAAAGAAACTGGTGGACACATTTAAGACAGTGATTCATGAGCAAAAGTTTTTCCACGTGCATTTTTTCTCCTCAGTCACCACATAAAGCTAAATCTTATTTCCAGGGAGGCCTCTGCTTTATTCCCCTCAACCTTCACATTCCCTCTTGTCCTCTAAAAATCCACATACACACCATCAGGCAATAAGTTCAAGGGTATCAAACAGCAGACAATGTTAACAACTGACTCAGCCTTCCCTTTCTTTCAGCACAGTAGTTTGTGGTCTTCTTGAACAGACTTTAGAAGAGAAAGAAACTGAATACATACCAACTAGCAAAAAAATAATACACCCCAATAAAAGGGAAAAACAGAATTAGATGTGACTGCAGAACCTATATTCAGTGCTTTGCCCTTCACAGGCACTTTCCCTCGCCACCAGCAAGAAGTGGCATGGCACTAGTTATTTGCCAACTTCCACATGTCTCCTGGTTCCTCCTTACTACATACATTTTTCTTATAAGTCATTTATGTTGAATGCCAGGACTCTGGCGCTGAGCTGCAGTCCAGTATTCCAGACCTCAAGAACAGTGTTCCAGTTAGAGTAACTTTTATACGGCAATGCAAGATTATTTTCTTCTTTAAGGGTACCATCTAGAGTTTGGAAGTGGTTATGCTGGCCATCACTCATTAAAAAGATAGTCTAAAATTCTTACCAAAAAGCAGTAAATAGCTACTGGAAGTTATTTACCAGGATCAACAGAGCCAGCAACTCTGCTGCAATCTTCATTCTAACAAGGCAGGGATAATTCTGATGTAGTCTGAAAAATTTGAAGTATCTACTCACTATGCAGCTTTGTCTTCTAACGCAATGGACTCAATGCAATAGTAGTGCTTTTACCAAAACCAGTGACAAACACTGCAGGAATCTCGGGAAGATGTGATGCATTGTAATGAAAATATTTTGTCATGTTTTCCAATTGTCCTGTTGCTTTTATTCACACTGAGCCAGATATTATCAAGTATCCTGTTCACTTGAAGACGACACATTTCCCACATTTCCACCCTTCAAAGGCTTTACCTGGAACACGAGTAATCAGGAATTCTCACTGCTCCAAATGAGGGGTGTAAGAACGCACAAATTATTGCCTTTAGCTAGCATTGATGCAATATTGTTTAGGAAACACAGGCTAAAGAACACACTCATCAAATCCACAAGCAGCATAATCTACATACGCACAAAAGCAAAGCGAGCATCTCTAATGTCCTCTCTCATCACCCAAGAGGCAGATGTCAAAGCTTCACTCACAATATTTGCCACTACAACAACAACAAGAGGTCACCTTCTGCTGCTGATGGGTGGTGACAGTCTCATTACCGCATACAGAGGCAGGCTCAGTGTTCAGACTTGTGCCAGGCTCAGCTCCTGGACCCCAAGAGGGGTCTCAGTTCCCTGCACAACAGGAGGTTAAAAACCAAACCTGGCAAGATATCACTGAACTGCATGAGGGAAGTAGGTTAAAAAAAAGTTAAAAAATCAAGAGCGTGCATGGTGGTATCAAAACAACATTTTAAATATGTTGTTCTTTGAACTTGGAAGTCAACCTGAACCAAAAGTACATGCTGAGTAACACTCTGCAAACAGCCCCAGGCTTCATAAGTTACCCAAGCCCTGTCACCAAGCCCATCAAAATTAAAGTTCTGGGAATAAGAGCTAGTCTAGCATTGAGCAGAGCAAGCCCTGCTCCGCTTGTCCAATGGCTTAAAGACAACTAGAAGCAAATACAAGCAAGTCTCCTGAACCCTAATGCTGTACACAGGAGTTCACTACTACCAAAATGTTTAAGTTTGTGTTCCGAGGGGCAAGTACAGTACACACACAACCACTAAAAAAATCACAGCATGGCTCTGGAAAGGACTATTGCTAATGTAAAACATTTTCCCTCCGAGATCAGTCCTCAATTCTCCTTTCCCCCCAACAGAGAAGTCAGCCAACTGTTTAGTGTTAAAACAAATTCTCCCAGTGTGGCTACAAGCTGAGCTAACACAAGAAACATTTCCTCTTGCCCAACTTCTGCAGATGATGGGACTTGGTCCCAGGGCATTGTATTTAGTTTCAGTCTAGAGCTGCACATCAGCCCGAGGCTGGGAATCCCACCCTCGCCCTGGTATGAAGGAAACGGTGTTGAAAGGAAGGCATTTGCCTCTGAGAGGGAGGATTATTTTTAAGGACTAAACATTTAGCTGTTTAGGGTACAAACCACATAGAGGAATTTAGCTAGAAGTATGTATTCAACTACAGGAACAACATACGACTTTTCACAGTATATTGTAACTGGGTTTGTTCACAAAGCTGAGAGAGGAGCAGCACCTTGGTGGTGTTTCAAAAAGAGGCAGTCCATATTTTAGCAGAGCAATTTAGATCTGGCGAAGCGTATGTGCTTTTTGTTTACCTTTGCCTTGGTACATAACTCAAATCCATCTAGGCAGCTATCCTTCTGGGTAGCAGCTCTGCTGTGGAACAGCAAAGAGTGATGCAGGCACACACATGTGCACAAATTCACGCTGAATTTACGAAACAGTCACCAGATTTTGGCCACATACAAGCCATATTCAAAGAGGGATGGTTTAATGCTATTGCTTCAAATACAGCAGCTGCTACAGTCTAAGGATAATAGAGATGGGTCTCAACTTCCAACTTCTTTGGAGCTTTGAAGTCCAACTTTGAGATCCAACTGGGAAAAGAATTGGCTCCGAGAAGGAGGATTATTTCTGAGGACTAAATGTTTACTACTAAGAGTATAAAATGCACAGTAATCTAGCCAGCTCCATGTGCTAAGCTAGGAGAACAACATCCAGCATCTCCTGATGCAACATATGTACCTGTCTGTACAGTAAAGCATTAAAACACCTATGAGGAACATACACTGAGGAGGTCCACATTCAAACTTCTCAAGAATCAGGCACCAAACTACACAGCCCTTCCCATGTGTTAATTGAGCTAAGCAAGCAGAAAACATAATTAAGGGCTAAAGGAAAAATAATGGAACTTGTACTGTCATTAAATCTAACCACTTTTCCCCCCCCCCCCCCCCCCCCCCCCTCTCCTTCAAACAGCCAAGATTTCTGCTCCCAGGATCCTGGGACATGCAACATGAGAAATGGGACAAATAATTTCACATCTGCAAAATTATGCCACCATACCCAGCATCCACATAGAGAGACTCACTGGACCGAATGAAGGGACCCTGTTAGTGCTAGGATTTGCAAGCAAAAGCCTTCATCACTCATTCTCCTGGCACCAGCCAGGAGCCTAGAGCTTTCATACATTTATTATTCCTGTTCCCCAGTACACTGTGTTTCACTGGTGTATTTAAACAACCTCCAGTTAAAAAATAAAAACAAACAAAAAAAACACACCAAAACAAAAACAAAACAAAAAAAAACCATAAAAAAACCCCCACACACAAACAAAGCAGACACATGCTTATCACTCCTGGGGTGTGATGTCAAATGAACACCAGCCAGCTCTGGGGAAAGGTCCAAGCCTGCAAAATCCAATGGGAAGGAAGGAGGGAACCAAGCACCAAGTCCAGCACAGGCAACACAACTCCCAGGAGAGCAGGCAAACAAAACAGAGCTTGCTAAAGGCATTTTTTAGCAGGCAGCTCTGCGGAACCAAATCTAATTGCCTCCAACAGAGCTTTGTCAGCTGGCCCCTTCCACATTGGTGCTGCCCAAAGCCTGAATGCCTGAAGGATTTTCTAACTACTCAAGGCATTGAGATGGGATCGGAGATAGACATCCAAGCGCCTCCAAGAAGTCATAGTAAGTGACATAGTAAGAGTCATAGTATTTCCTTGCTCAGCTTCAAAGTTGTCTAGTTGCATATTATTTTTACCCTCTTTACCGAAACTTTTACTCCCCTCTCTCCCTTCAGTCTCCATAAAGGCCCACCAGTTTTCCACTTACCTTTTAGCCCCAGATGACGTGTCTTGTAGTCACATCAGTCTGCCCAAAGCAAAGAAACAGTATCCATTAAAAGATAGCACCTAGTTCTCTCTGCTTACCCTTTCCTACACATCCCTCCTGCAGTTTAGAGCATTTTACTGCTGGTTCAGGGAGCTGCAAGACTCTCAAAATTCACATTTACCAACACAGTCGTTAAGGACAAGGATCTTCCTAGCTGCTTACCATTTACACTCCCAACACCAACTCAGACCAAGCTAACCCAACAGCCCCTTACAGATTTAACAACATTAAACCATCTGCACAAGACAGCCTTCCTATAGGCTCCTGCCAGGACTGTGCTAATTCATGTCAGCTGGAGCTTGGAAACCAGCTTTCTCCCAGCTGATGTTGCTTCAGGTCATCTCATCCTGAGATAACAGAGCTTAGTAGATGCCATTAGTTTTTCCGACTAATATCTCTCTTCTGCGAAAAAATACATGGTGTCATGCTTCTAAGGGCTTAGAAGGATGAAAGGAAAGACCCCCAAAGTCTCTTGTCTTCCCAAAAGAAGGGGCTGACTTCTTAAACAAATTCTCAAAGGTGAGGACATGTCAAAATCTATCCCAAATGAGGAAAACAGTTAAATCTACACCAAAGGGGGTATTCCTTCTCACTGAAGTCAGCAGGATCAATGTGTGCAAGTTTCTCTGAAGTAGACTAATTGGCCAGCTGAGCCCAGAGACACAAACCTTTGCATACTTGGTGGTAGAATTTAGATCTGCATTCGTGAAGCGACATGTACTTGTACTGCCCTGATTCAACAAGGCTGTTGTCCAGCTGCTAACGCGCTGCTCTCATAAAGGGAAGAGGGGTTTTGACATTCACTTGGATAAAAATTGGGCCAGAGCTAGAGGATATCATCAAGAGTGTTGCTTAGCAAGGATCTGGATGACTGAAATTTAATAAGGGATGATTAGAAAAGCTTCACTGCCCTTCAACAGTTTGAATACTCCCACTGCAGTCCCAGAAAGAGTAATTCAAGGTTGTGTGAACCAGTACCAAAGGAAAACCATTTTCATGAGTTAAGGATTGACCAGTCAATTTTCACGTACAGGATTAAGCTTTACTTTTGCCTTGGTGGTCAACGAATGATAAAATAACTGCTCCTGTACTGGGAAGTTACTTTTCATGTCTATTTTTAAAATTATTGTGTTTATCCAAGGTCACTCATAGGAAAAAAATGAATGGTTAGTCAAACACATATTACTTAGTTGTAAAAATAATAGGGAGTTTTTTAAAAGGAGAGAAATGTGAGTGCCAAATTGACTTGAATTTATTTGACTTGAATTTTCTCCTCATATGGGAAAATGAATACCTACATACCATAAAGTCAAGTGTCTAGCCACCAAAATAATGTCATCAAAAAATTAGCAGGAGAAAAGGTCTTATTATTTGGATAGATTTTTTCCTTCTGTGGTTCTTTCTTCTTGAAATCTAAATAAACACTCAGGCTGCAGCCACATTTCCTTTGTTGGAAGTTTGGGGAGGTTTCGAGACCCAGTGTTTAAAGTGCAAAAGTTTTTTTCTTGGTGAGCAGCAAGAGCAGGGCCACAGGGAATCGAGGGAGAGGCTTCACAGCCTGAAACAATCACCTCTTCAGACTAGTTAAGATGAGACACTGTGGGAAGATATTTCCAATCCTCCCCAGCTGCAGCTGGAGGAAAACAGTCTTAAGGACACCAGCAGGAGGAGCAGAGATATTCATCCCTACGTGATACACACCATAAAACCCAGGATAATAATCGAGAGATGCCACCAGTAAGCTACAGCTTTAGCAAACCATCAAGAGCTCCTGTTTCTTCTCCTGATTCAGGACTGACCCAAAATCTTGCTGTAGCCCAGCTTAGTTTTCAGGTGAGCCAGAGCTTGGGGCTGTTTTGGGTTTTCATGTAGGGACAACACTTGGGGATTGTAGGACAAATGGTAATTGTCTTATTGAAGCTTCATCTTAATTAGCAGCTTTCAATAGGATTTTTCCCTCCCAGTGACAGCTAGATAGAAATGTTGTGAAACAAACCCTTCCAGACATCAAAGCGAGAGAGTGATTGTTTCTGGGTTTCAGGCCGAGCCTGAAACTGGATCCAGACCAGTACTGGGAGACACATTTTGTCATTTTTAAGAGCCATTGCTCAATGTGACTTCCCAAGGTCCCCGAGCCTTGGTCCGTATGAGCTTCATCCCCCACGTTCCTCCCGCTGGCCAGTCCATTGTTTGGGAGCATCCCCAGTAAAGCTGTTGTAAATAATTTACTCAGCCTTCAGCCAACTGAGGCAAGGACGGTACCACCGTGGCCACATGAACATCTCAAGCTATAGCTGGGGCTACTTCGCACGTGATGCAAAAATCAAAAATAAAGCCCCAAGCATTCCAGTCATACCAAGTGTGCTCCCAACAGTGCTTTTAAACAAATCTCTCCTGTTTGAGGGACAGAGCAGAACTGGAGTCTGTCTGCTTTGATTTAAAACTGTCCCTGAATGATGTCCATGAGTTAACAGGGAGAATTACAAGGGGAAGGAACAAATAAACATAAGAAAAAGAAAACCAGGCTTTTTTAAACACCCAGATGCCTGGATGGTTCCCATGTTAAAGCATCCATGTGTTAAAGAAAAAAAAAAAAAAGTCTTCTCAAACAGTGTACAAGTGTTAACAGCTCTGAGGCTGCGCAACCTATCCATGAATCAGGTACAGATTTACTGGGGGGCTGGAGAAGGGTCATCCCTGCCTTGTTCCCACGAGCTGTGCCATGCAGGGCACATGGTCTCAAGCCACACTCCAGGGCTGTCTGTGGACACACAACCCTGCTCCATGTGGGCTGGCGTACAGGTTGTCCTCTCCATTAAGAGCCCAAGTTTGGAAACATGGACAAGAAGCCACCGATCACAGCCTGGTGTTAATATACTGCACTGAAACACAGCAAGTCCCCAACGAGTGGCAGCAGGTCACTTGAATGGTATCTAACTCGTCCCACAAAAAGCCATCTAAATTCCCATTTGGCCCAGATCTCATATTTATGTGGTTCAAATTTATGCTCACGTTTAATGCAGGAATGTTAGAGCTTGAGGGTAATTTGTGTTTGTACTTCTAATAGCTATCTAGAAAATATTAGACAAAGCCAATAAAAGGAAAAGCTTTCCCCTGTCTCTCTCCTGAAACTCCTCTTCAGCTTAACCCAATTTTCCAAGTCACTTAGAGGCCTTTAAATAAAATGAAATCCTAACGATGTCGCTGCCATGAATAATTAATTGTACCAGTACAATCTCTCCAACAAAATCCATTCTCATTAGATTAGAGGTTTTCTCAAGACACACGAGTTCATTATGGCATTTTTACATCCTTCTTGTCTCTTATGTTTCTTTGTCTTTCCTTATCTATGTCTTTTCCTATTTGTGTCTGAGACCCAGGACTCCATCACCTCGGGAGCCTCCAAAATGACATGCCAATGCCTGGGGAAGAGATGGAAACATGAAGTACAACCAGGCACACGGTGGCAGGAGTGCGAGAGCCCTGGATGTAGCTTATGGGCAGCCCAGTTCATGGGACACTGCTGTTTCCAGAGACCAAGAACATGTTTTGAAGGGTTATCCTCTGCTAAAAGCTCTAACCTTGAAGGATTTAGGAAGCATAGCTCAAGTTTTGTGTGAAATCTTCATTAAACCAATTCTCAGTGTTTTAAGTTGTAGGAGGTTAAAGGGTATTACCATACTGATGTTAATAATCAAGCATTTTTTTTTTACCCAGCTTTGTATTCAGATTAATAAAGATAACAGGTGAGCTAAGGAGAGAGGATCAAATCCATTGCACATAAGAATTCATTTGCCTACCATCATTTTGGTAGGCAAAACTTCCAAGACACCCAGAGCTGCATTTATCCAGAGACCAAATAAACTATTTTAAAGTATAATAGGAGTCATTCACAGTATCCTTAATAATAGGTTTTGCCACAAGAAATAAAACTTTTATCCAGACATGATCCAATTTAAACTGCTGGCATCTAATACATTTATTTCTTAAGACTCTGATGGTCCAGGCCCATCCTGGGGATTTTCTTCTTTTGACGGTGACAATAGTGTAAGGAGTGAGAACTCTCTGAAGTCCCCAAAGCAACTATTATTAGTCTTTTGGAAGACACATAAAAATAAAATTCAGATCACCAAGTGCCTTCAGGAATCTCATTTGATTTTTCATAGAGGCAAGCATCACTTTCAGCGCTGAGGACAGACTCCAAGTCTAATAATTACCCTTCACCTCTTACATGTGAGAGAGAGGAGAGAGGAGTGATCTCTGAGAGAGACAACTACACAGACACAAAGGTCAGTGAAGAGAAAGGAGAGGGAGGAGGTGCCAGAGCAGAGATTCCCGTGCCAAAGACTATGCTGACACACGTTGTCCCCGTGCAGCCCATGGAGAGCAGAGCTTGCCTGCAGCTTGTGGAGATGTAGCCGTGGAGGACCCCACGCTGGAAGAAGTAACTGTGAAGGAGGCTGTGAATTTTGTTGAGGAGACCCACGCCGAAGCAGTTAGTGGAGAACTGCGGCCCGAGGGAAGGACTCACGTTGGAGCAGTTTGTGAAGGACTCTCCTGTGAGAGGGACCTTCTTGAATTTACTTCTTTGAGCTTATATCCACCCTTCTTTAGGCCAGTTTTGTTTTTTACGCTAAAGAGCTATTCTTCTTGTGAGATCTTATCCCCTTGATGTATTCACAGGCAACAATCATAATTTCTCAGCTTTCATCATCTTTAAATTCTCCTGATCATCCATGTGTTCCTTCCCTCCATGCCACCCCGCTTTGGAGATTATCTGTGGTGAAAATGGGAGACTGGAACTGCACGCAGCCTTGCACATAAACACCTTGAACAGTGTTCTGCCAATACATCATCTGAGGTACCTTAAGATATCAGGATCATAGATACTTTTTTCCTGATTCCTTTGCATCTATGACTCCTGGTGAGCCCCTGATCATCCAGCGTGCCAGCATACTTCCTCTGCTATTTCCAAGAGCTATGCTCTTGATTTATAAGAGTAATTCTTGTTATTAATCACTAATTTCTTCACCTAGCCCTTTGCGTTGTTGCATTTCATCCCATTCTCTTTAGCCTGGTCCTCACTGCAGCACATCACCATCCTCTTTGTGTTGCTGATGCCTCGTAACTCCACATCAGTACCAAATTGCATTGGCACTCCAGAGCCTGCCCACAGACGTGCTCTGGCTAGGACGACTGTAACCACAACATATAGCCTAGCACTGAAGAGCCCAAGGGAAAGGGATGTTACCCCATTATCGTCTGCCTGCCCATATTAATCCATCTTTAAAAACCCTGCTAGTTTTTATGCAAGATCATGAATTGAACAATTCAATATGAATGTTTCCCCTCAAGGCTATGTTTCAAAACATGTCTCCAGTCCTTAATCCCCTGTCAGAAAAACTTCCTGCTATCTCTTCTGTATCTAGCTTTTGTATTCATCCCTATCTTATCCATCTAAACCAATAAATTCTCTCAAAGGACCATAAAATGTGCTCTGCCAGACGTGATTCTTCACGTTCCAGTTGGCTCTGCAGCACTGCCCTGTAAAGCTTTTGTCTTCATTTGAAGGTGAGAGAGGTTCTGCACTTTTGATGTCAGCAGCTCCAAGACTCCTCCAAAGCTCATTAGTCTCCCTTGCTCCGCTCATTACTGCTCTCAAAGTTTACTTGCCTGAAATAAAGCATCGTAGTTTTCTTTAACTGCCTTTTGATTTAAAGGAACTTAATCCAAGTAGTTTGGTTTGGTTTTGATAACCAGTTCTTTGGTAGCATCCTTGCTGCTGATGGTGAATGGGTTTGCAGTACTGATGACTCCTATTAGGTCAAGAAATCTGCCAGTTACTGGACACGAGACTACCTGGATCCTACTGATCCTAGATACTGTTTTCCCTATCTAGATTTTCCAGATCAAATTCAATGCTAGAAACCCACCCACCCCTAAATCTAAGCTTGGGTATCTGCAAACAAGACTCCCAACACTAGACCAGTAGATTTTATAATTTTTTTTACCATCCTTTCCATAAATATTTAATCCGAAGTGGATCTATTTGACCAGTGTTCCCCTTTTTGCTTGTCGTCTGTCATACCGTGAACACAGAATTATCAATTCCTTTCGCTTTATTAATCTCTTCTGAACAGTGCACCTCTTTGAACACCCGATTTTCCTTTATGATCTCTGTTCCCAAAGTGTATTTGCAATCCCACCGAGATCCTTCACCAGTAATTCATATGACTCTGTTGCTGTGTTAATTCCATGTTTGTGTTAATACCCTGCTGGCCTTGACACTGTAATTGTATTTTTTAAAAACTTAATGTTTGTATAATTACACATTGCATACACATATGCCTTGCTCCTTAACTGAGATAAGAATTTTTTAATAATCTGGGTCACTTCCCTGACTCTGCTCTCACTAAAATTAGTACTTAGAGGCTTACATCTGTCACCATCTCACACCACCTTCATGGCTCCGGCTGCTGGGCTCCCCTGCTCTCTCCTGGTGTGTCTTTTGCAGAGGTCAGCTCTGTAACGTCACTGAAACCCAGCAACCAACAGTTCACTTACTGCAGTTAGAGGCAGAAAAATCTCTCTCACAGTCTAGGACCCACAATTCCTCTTCTACACAAAAAACCCCAACGTTTTGCAGCAGATTCTGAGTAGGCTACGAGCAGGCTATACCGAACTAACCAGTAGCTCCTTAGATACACGTGTAATTGAACGTGAGCGAGCGCATGCTGTCTATGTGATATACGGAGCGAGTCAGTCCGTTATCCCTCCAAGGAAGGTCACTATAGCTATTAAATTACGATGGGCAAAAAACATTAGTGTAGCCATTAAAATTAAAACCAAATTTATTTTCGAGATGATCATTATCCATGTTTGCAATTACAATTTTTCCTCTTCAAAATGGAAAATTCTACACAGGCAGTGTAGAAGCATTGTAGAAGGGCAGTGCTATAAACTCTTAAGAGTTTTCTGTCAAACTTAGAAAATGAAGATAATTCACCCTTAATGTCCCTTGACCTAATTTCATTGTCTTTTAGCACCACAAGGGCCAGAGAATATTAAGTGGTGTCATCTGCAACGTGGGTACCAAGGCAACAGGGTCTCAGCTTAAGGACAAAGCAAAATCTCATGGCACTTCTATGGAGACAACAAAGCTCTCTGAAATCTGTTTCAATGATGCTACTTGTGCTCTCAAATATCTGATTTAAAAAGCTTACTTGTATTTATGATCTTGTTATTCTTTGTACTGTTGGGACACTGCAGACCCTCAGTGACAGGTAATTTTACTGCATAAAGAAAGATCCTCCCCAAGAAATGCAGAAATGGGGTTTAACCTGATATCTGATGGGAACTGCTTTCACAAACTCTATCTCAATTAGCAGCATTTCACATTGCCAAATTCTTCCCAATAGCCCTGATACAATTTCAAATCATTGGCAAGCCCAGTTTTTGAGCTGCCATGGAACTGCCAAGAGAGGAGAGAAGGGCAGAGGGAGAAGCAAAGATTTTTTCCAAGCAATCATTCAGTGCTTTCATACATCACAAAAGCCAACTCCCAAACAGAGCTTTTCAGCAGCAGCTCTGAATGCACAAAAAAGGCCAGGATCTTTGTCCACAGGAACAGAGAGGCTCCAAAAGCAGTATGAAGCACTCCATCAGTCAAAGAGCTATCACCCTGGGTATGTGCAATGGAATGAAAATTAAAAGATAGCCATTGATTATTTCTTAGAATTTGTCAAAAAATGTCCCTATTGTATACTAGCCTGCAATTTCTTGTAAATTCTTCAAGTTGGTTGACAAAAATTCTGATGTTTTCTTCAACAAATATTAAAGTTCTACCTGCTTCTTTAACAGACATCAGACATCCCAAAATGCTTACAAACACATAGCAAAGAGGAACAGACCTTCCCAACAAACAGTTCCTGCACACCATATTCCTGGGGCTTCACCATAATGTACTCTAGACACAGAAAGTCCAAAGTAGAGAGAAACTGAAGGATATATTATATTGTACACTTCACATATATGTAAAATCATCTGTAATAGCTCAGAGAACCTCGGGGCCAGATCTCTGCATTGTGCAGGTGGGCCCATAATGCACCCAGCTTATTAACCAGCTTCGTACGATGCACATGTGCCAGAGGAAGAGGAGGGCCAACAGTTCTAGGGTTCTGCTTATGTTTTACTTCTATGCATTGCCCTTGAAATGCCAAACCAAGATGCTGTCCAGACCAGTTTGGTGCCTTAAGAATGTGCATTCCTAGATCCTGAACTGGACTTTGGAACAATAGCTATGGTCTCATGAGACAGCGTCTTTGACAGCAACATTCTCTTCAGATGTTGTTGCTGCTGAGCGGTGCTCTCATGCCACACCACGATGCCCCGCTCCATTGCACAGGACGATCTGCTCACGCCCATGCTGGGAAATCAGACCAGAAAACTGATTCAGCCTTTGCAAACCCCACAAAAGTAAGAACCTCTAGATGTTTTAGTACCTGTCTGGTGCTGTTCTGTAACGCTGGATAACGTCACCAGTATTACATATTACAGTGCCAGATCTCTGCAGATACTGTCACCTCAGCTTGTAAAGGATCTCAAAAGCCCTCTATCAGAGGCCATACAGATTCCAGCCTTCACCAAAGAAATGCAATTGGCAAAATGGCATTAAGAAGGTATCAGTTGTTGTCTGCCAGCTGGGAAAACTTATCCAGATGACTTAAGACAAGTGTTTGCTTCAGCAATTAAAAAAAAAACTTGCTCTGAAAAATCATACATCATAGCTATTTGCTAGGAAGACCCATGCACTATAATTAATAGGTAGAAAGATTAATCTGAGACATATGAGGACCAAGCCAGGCATAATCATCTTAATGAATGATGTTCATGCTGTAACTGATGTGTTACACCCTATCCTTGTGGCTACAGGGGGAAAATTTTTTTTAAAAAATCAACAGTGTTGGAAAACTAGCATACAACCCAATAAACTGATGATTCCACATTTCCCAGAGCCAGCTCTGTGTCACATAATCCAGAGGCTGTTTTTTTTCAGCCAGAGGAAGACAGCAGGGTGCCTAACTCGTTACAGCAGCGCTTCACCAAGCAGCAGCAGAGTTACCACAATGCATCCAAATGTGAGAAGAACTGTTTGGGACACGGCTGTTTGGCGACAGCCTTGAATACGAAGCCCTGGAGCCAGAAAAGAGCTACAACAATGGGAACGATCTTTCCGCTCCCTCCAGTCCTTCCCCCATCTTCTCCAGGCAGGGCTCCCTGCGGC
>NW_010110181.1:0-18107 GCF_000699245.1 Pterocles gutturalis | reverse complement strand
CAGCGCCATCTAGCGGCGCGCCGGGGCAGCGCGGCTGGGTTGGGGTCCCTCCGGTGGGAGTGGGGAGGGGGCTAGTTCCTGGCGAATTTGTTATTTTGTCTGTTACTCACTTCCTTCATGATCTCTGGTTAATAAACTAAGGCATCAAGTGCTCACTGGCTAAATTGCTCATTTATTTTTCCAGCAGTGTGTTTTCATATTCTTCTGTTCCTTTAAAAATCTAAGTTTGTGTAATAGTTCTTAAGTGTTAGTGAAGTTAGATCCATCGACCCAGTTAAAATGGTTACATTTCTTGGACAAGGTCTATGCATTCTATGTTTATGTAGTAAAGAACCTAAACTGAGAGCAGCTCTCCACAGTAACATAGGAATAAAACATCATAAACATGACTTATCATTGCTGCCTATACAGCAAATAATTGATGCTTGTAAGACTTAGATTTCTCCTCTTGTGACAGATTTGTAAAAGAGACTTTTAACTCAAGAAACATTCCATTGGAGCTGTTTAAACTAAAAACCTTTGTTCAAACTTATTTTTTCCAATTGAGAGTCAGCTTTCAATAAGGCCTAGAAATGCCGACAGGTGCTTTAAAGTACAAACCCAAAGAAAATTAAGTTTTAAAATTTCACTGCATTGCTTCAGCTGTTTGACATGAGCAAGCAAAAAAACCCAAACCCCTATAGCTCTCTTGTTCTGACCTATTTAAGAGCTTTGCCCTGTACTTGGAAATTACTAAGTTGGATCCACTTTCTTTTGGTTGTAGCACAACAGAACCTTCGCAGCCATTTTTCCGTTAGATAGCACATAACTTCAGAATTAGGAACAAAACCAAATGTAACTTCTTGGCTATGATTAAAATCTAAAGAAAACAAGGAAAAACCTAACAGTAGTACTGCACTATTATCTCATGCACAATTTTCCTTTTGTCAGTTTTAATCACGTTAATTAACTTTAATAATACAGACATCCTGCTGTTGAGACATACCCGTAATTGTGTATGCGCTGCTACAAACACTCCACTCCATCAGTATCAGTAATGCCACCATGATAACTTTATTCCACTCTCAAATCAATCATATCCTCATCCTTAATGACGCACTGTTTAGTTGCTTGCATTCAAATATGCATATAAACATCCAAAAGTTACCACAACAGTTTTTATTAAAAAAACCTAATGTACATGTTTTTTCCCCAGCACAGCTACATTTTTCTTAAAAATTACTGTATGTATCAAACATTTAAGGTTTACCCCATCATTGTCAATTGTCTTTGAAGAGCTGTCAAACATCTCCAACTTTAATGAACTTCAGTATAGCCTCAAGAAAAAGCTTTTGGCTTTCTAAATGTACAAGAAGAGGCTCAGTGTCTTGTGGCATGAAGACAACACGCCATTAACAAGTGATCCTTGTGTTCACTGCATTCTTTCAGGAATGATATAAACTCCAAATCCCAGGTGCTAACTCATACTCCACATAAAACTTACACCAAATACATTTAAGTTATTCAGATTAATAAACAGCATTTGGAAACGTCTGTCAACACTCATATTTTTAACAGCTCTTTAAAGAGGCAATGGCGCAGATGAAGTACAAGCTTTTTGCCTCAGTATAATACACATTTGAAATTAAAATAAAACATGGAAGACCGATATCTTTACATTTTATTCTTCAGATAAAGAAGAATCTTAAAGAAAGCATTTAAGTAGTCCACTTGTGCTTAAAAATAGTCAACGCATGAGAAAGCCAAAAGAAAATAATACACATTTTGTACACCATGATCAAAAAGATACCGTGATAAATTTTCAGAAATTGCACTGTATTTAGAACACTCTCTAGAATCTGCTCCACCTCTATGCACAGCTACTGAGGCTGCCCGACACAGTTTCTTTTCCACTTCAGTTGCCAACCTGTGGAGGCCCTTCAGGGATCAGTGATGTGAAGAAAGTTGTGATAAAGGACCAAGCAGAAGCCATGAGTCCAGGCTGCTGCTCTGTATTGGCATCTTCACCTGCATCTTCTCCGCTGTCTTCATCAATCCCATCATCCATAAGTCGTTCCTTTAAAAAGATAAATCGAAGCAATTCAACTGCTTCTTTTCAGAGCTCTGACATAACATAAGCAGCCATATCTTCCTACATTAAGTAACTTCTCTCAAAACAACCTCCTGAAGAATAACTAGCATGAAGACAGTCTGTGATTGAAAGAGACAATCAGTAATCATCAGACTGGAAAAACACGGAATTTAAGCAGCAGGCACAACCCTGAAGACAATGCTGAAAGCTTTCTGGTTAAACCAACTTCATTTCATGGACATTGACTTTCTGTCCAGGCATTACAGCTACCTTTACGATACAAAAGACATGTCTGCTCTTACCATCTCTTCAAGATCAGGATTATTTGCATGTGGCCCATCACGATTCACGTCCACGTTATTTGCTGCCTGCTGTTGGCCTCCCTCTTGCCTAAAGGGGAACCATCCAGCTTGGTGCCTATGGCAGAAAATGGAACAACAGAAAACTTCTTTTGAAAGGAACAAAAAGATTTTTCTGCTACAGCTAACTACTACAATAAATTTTTCAAATACTTTCAAATGAATGAAGCTACACGTATTTTTCTGCAAGTCTTACGTCTAGATTGAATGGCTATTCTTTGATGTTTGGGTTAAGAAGGGTCTTGCTAAAAGCTGTTCTTTAAGTTTCAGAAGTGCTGTTCACAGCCGTCTGTTCCAGAAGATGAGTAACTTACCATTATTAGGTGACTAAATATGTAGAATACTTTTTTGGGGGTTTCCTCCCTATTTTTAAGTACTTAAGTTACACTAATTTTGAAAATTAGCCTTAATTTTCATAGTTTAAAGTTGATTTTCTGGGGAAAAAAATTCCACAGATAATTCAGCTAAGGCTTGAACCACATTACCATTGTAATTTTTAAGTAAGTCTCTCCTATGTTTTCAAGTGTCTATATTTCAACTACTGTATCTACATGAGAAACAGAACAGTACTTCCGAAGACTGAGACTACACTGTAAAGAAACTCTCAGTGAGTGACATCAGACCAAAATATCAAGCATTACTGCTGTTTTCTACTTCTATTTACATTACTAAGGTATTTTCATATATAAAGGAAGTGATGACAACCATACTGATATTTCTTAATAGAGAGTGCGCTTAGGTCTTTATGATGCATTGTAAAAAAAAAAAAAAAAAAAATGAAGTCCCTGCAATTTTACCAGACCTAATACTCACCATTACAGTCACACTATCTTAATTCTGCCTTACACAATTTCCTGCACAAATCCCATGTTATTTTTGAAATATAAATGAGTTTAGCTCTGTAATTTTCCTTTCATATCCAAGCAGTAAATGTTCTAAGTTTATGGAAGCATACACTTAACCTATATGAAAAATTCCTTCCCCTCATCCCCACTTTCTAAATTTCCATCCCAAAATTCTACATTTCTACAATACTTATCTGTCAATATCACCAACACTTAAGAGCACTGTTGAGACAGGGGGATTTAAAGTTAACAAGGGATCAAAGACTAACTAATTAAGAATAGCTGTTCGGACAATATATGATTAACGTTTGCTGGGCCTGCAAAGACAGGATAAGAGGATCAAAGCTGTGATGATAGGGGAGGAACTGCTAACCCAAACGAGAGGAGAGAATACAACACCTGCAAGGCCACAGAGATAAAGAAGACTGCTTGGGCCTCTAAACAAGTTGGAACCGTCCTGGTTCTTTGGACTGAGACCAAGAGACCAGGGTGCAGAAGGACTCTTTAGCTAATTATAACATGAAGCGGAGCTAGGTAATTAATATGAATGAATGCATTACAAAACTTAATGCATATGCAACATTTTGGGGAATAAATAGAGGGATAGGTTTTGCGAAAAGGCGTGCATGTCTTTGGTGGAGCTATCCCTCATGTGCCGCAGCGCTGAATAAACTACATACCTACTTTACAACTTTCACGAGTTGTGGAGTTTTTCCACTTCACTGTGTTTCAGATACAAGTGGTACAAGTTTTGAGAACAATTTCTCAGTTTCTCTGCTTGTTTGAAATAAAATATTTTTTTTAACACACTGTACTGCAAAGGAATAGTGTCTAAACTTTTCTATTTCAGTAATTCTCTGCAGTTTAAATGGATTATACATTAGCACCACACTCTTACATATCAGATCTGCAGCTGTACTCAACTGTTGTACTCACAAATAAACCAGCAGCATGGCTCCCATTACCATGATGAATCGACTGAAGGAAGAATAGAAGTATACAATGCTCAGAAGAATCGCTGCTCTGGAGAACGTGTACATCCAGTCCAGCCAGTCCCGGTTGAAGTCCTCCTCATTCACTACTGGGCCACCCTGTGCATTCATCTGAACATTCGGGTTCACAGGCCTGTTCTCCTGGACGGCTACATTTGGTGCTGCTGCGGGCTCATTTGCAGGACCATGTTCTGAATTTACAGCTGGGGAAACTGCAGATCTTGCTGGCTCAGTGCTGGAAGTCCCTTGGGCTGAAACAGCAGCCTGGCTAAAAATTTAAACATAAAACTAGTTTGTCAGAAAAAAATGCACCAAAGTCTAAGCCTATTCTTGTCTTCTTTTCTACACTAATAAAAACAAAGTTTCAGACATGATACATGTCAAAACAAACTGCATTCTCCCTGAAATCTTCACTTATTAATACATTAATTCCAGTCCAAAACTGGGTTTTACAATTTGCTGGACGAAACCTACTGTAAAACAGCATTGACAGACAAAATAAACAGACATTTTGATCCTGCAAACATTTAACTTTTTAATAACTTCCCCTCATCAGCTTAACTCAGTACTACCTAAGATAATGCAGACTTACTATTGCATGTAGTACTGACGTGCGTACATGTGTTGCCACCAGATCATCTGTAAGGGACTGAATGCAGGATACATAGAAAATCCAGCAGGAACACCTTGGCCTGGAAACTGGTTGCCTATATTGCTATAGAAGGATTTAAAGAAAAAAATTCAGTTCTAAATTGCCACATTTATAAAACGCACTAATACTAAAAAACAATTAAAGTAGCATTCTTCCTCTCATTTGTCCCCCTACAATAATGCACCAAAATAACATGTAGTGACATCACCCCACCCATTGCAAAAAAGCACTATATTTTCATCCAAGAAATCAATGTACAAAGCTATTTCTATAGAAAGAGGATTTATGTTTTTGTGCTTAGATGTCTGTCACTAGCTGCACCTCTGGGACAAAATCATATTGAAAATTTTTCAAAATTGTGTACACAACACATATTCTACCATACAATTCCTTTTACCTTCAAAGGCCACCCTTAAAGGCACTGCAGGAGCTGTAAAGGGAAAACTTACTGCCTTCTACAACTTTCTTTCAGAAGCAATACCTGAAATACCACTGTGATCAAAAACATGAAAAAATGAACATGAGCAAAGACACCAAACTAATCTTTCAATGACAGCTTCTGAAGATCACAACTAAGAACACTGTCAATTATTTACCTCCCCCTCTCAATATTTGGAGCGTGATTCACCTCCCTCAGGCTTTTAACTTCAGTTCACATGCAAGAAATATAAAGCTCCTATACATAAGTTTTAGGTTTGGTTTTGTCCACTTTTAAACTTCTTAGCCTCTCTTACCTCCTAGAGCACATAGCATGTTTTTTTTTTTTTTCCCCAAAGATTTTGATGTAGTGAACTGTAGTAAACCAGGACATCTTTCAGGACAGCATGAGAGTATAAAGCACGAAGAAAAGTTTATTCAGACTGCAGGTAGCAAAAGCTGAGACTGCTGTAATTGTACTGCAGACTACACCTGTTCCCTAAGTAAGGCACTCCCTGCAAAGATATCACCAAGAGATTTCATTAGTCTACCAGGCATTCAGATACACAAGACATGCCCAGAAAGAAAGATGGGAGGAAGGTATTAAAATCTTTTTTCCATCTTACGCATGATTAAGTATTTCATTGTCATTCTGGACAAGAGCCTGCTATGCAACTCCACGACCTCTGCGAAAACTGTTTGTTATGTTTCTATTTAGTCATAACCTGCTTTGACAACAGTTTGGGGAAAAAAAGAGAAAAAGAAAAGAAAGCAAAAGCTGCTTTTGTGCTACCACATACAAACTGAGATAATCATAGGCAATACTCTAGGTTTCTTCCAGAAATTGCAAGGGGGAACTGGCAGCCCTGCTGACGCTACTTATTTACGCGTAATTAACATGCTGGAATAGCAAAGCTGTCAAGCTGCGATTGAAAAGCATCAATCATGCTTTTATCTTCATGGCTGCAAGCTTTAAGAATGTGTTTTTCTATCCTCTTAACTGGCAAACACCGAGAAATATGACTCCTACAAAATCCATACAATGTTTGACCCTCAAAACACAAAGATGATTCAAATATTCTCCACGGGTGTCATCAAGTACTACCTTGTGAGAAATCACTGAGCAATGTCTCTATTTCAAGCACGCACGATATCACCTGGGGATGCGAATAGGAAGGACCACTCACTCTTCAACCACACCTATTTTTCCAGCTAAGTCACCAATAAGCAGTGCTACCCACCCTGCCTGAGGGAGTTCTGCAGAAACTCACCAATTCTTTTTCTCATCAGTTACAGATTTTAAGGTGGTTCTTTAAAGCTGCTAAATTGAGCTCGACAAAAGTTGAGAGGCCTTAGGCTAATAGCTCTCTTTCACTGATACATCTTTTAGAAATGTTATAGGATTTGAACATCTGCTTTCTTCCACTTTCAAATGTTGCTTTCTTGATGTCTTACAGCTCAACAGTAGATTAAGAAACCAGTCAACTAAGACAAACCACAGATTTCAGTTATGTCATATTCTTTCCCTTCCCAAACATTTTGGCGAGGTGGGTTTTTTTTTTCCTTTTCTTCCAACAACTTTTCTACAAGATGGAACTTTGAGACCCAAGATTTAACTTTTTAAGATCTGACATCAATATTCAAGAACTGGTTTCTGCCTTAGAATGCCAACTAGCTCAGCAGTATTTTATTTGCTCATCAAAAATCAGAATGAGGCAGACATTGTCAATTATACAGCTATTACAGCTGCCAGGGTATTAAGTTAGCTTTTGAAATTCAGGAACAACTGTATACACAAGTGTAATGTATTTCAGTGAAAAGAACCTCCAAAGGAAGAGGCTCTTCTCAGCAAAGCAAGCTGGCTTGCTGTTAGAAGAGAAAGGAAAGTAGCACATGTTTTCTCCTCATTTCTTTCCAAAAAGAAGAGAAAGAGGCAAGAAGCAGCGTAGTTCAAAAGAACAGCAGCAACACCACAAGAGCAGAGAAACAAATTGGACAGGCACAGGCATTCCAAGATTGGAGAACAAAGCAGAGCAGACAGTAGAAGAAAAGTTAAGTCAGAGAACAGTTTTTAAGGCTCAAATGGTAGAGGTAGCTATGGTAGAATATTTTGAAAAGAAAGAGGCATCCTACTCTCCTTAAAGGGCTAGAAAGCTCAGAATTACTTCTTGTGGTCTATGGAAGACACCTAAAATGAGCTAACTGGGATTCAACTTGAGGGTAAAGTCAGACTAGTTAGCTAGCATCACCGTGAAGATACTGCTCACCACTAATGGAAAAATAAGACCTTTTTATTCAGACTTAAAAGCTCAGTCTCTGCCATCTGCATGACTGACAGTAACTGCATTTATTTAATGACCTTGACTCACAAAGACATTTCATTTAGTGTTAGTCTTATGAGAGGCTGGGATATTAGGATATTTCAATATCGTCTGCTATGTTATTTGCTACTTCAGAAAAAAAATATACAGTGAGCAAAGGGAGCTGATGAAGCAAGGTATTTATGTCCTAGAACATACTGTATGCTGTCAGTATGGCATTTTGTTGTTCACTTTCAAACATTACTATGCACACAACACAGAAACATTTCATTAGATGGGCTGCCCACACTTGACAAATCATCTCACTCTCTTGATGTTTCTTGTCTGTTTACTGCTTGCGGGTACTCTGCAATGTGAAATGCAAACCACTGAGCCCATCTGTTCTGCTTGTACCTGCCCAGCACAGTGGGGCCCTGATCCACAAACAAGTCCATAGAAGCAAACGATGCTGTACTTGTTCTCCACAGCAAGAGACTGACTTGATAGATACATAAACTACTTGCCCAGTCCCAACTGAAGTCTAGATTCTGAGAAAACAGCATTTACAAAAGCTCTAATGAAACAAAGTTTTAATTGCTTTCTCTGTTATATTTTAACAATTTGAATTAGCTGTTTTCCCAAAGGGTATTCAACTTGCACACTGAAGCTTTATGCCAGGAACTGAAAAACCATCAAAACTATCACTTAATCACCTAACATTCATGTTACTTTTTTGCACAACTACTTTACTAATGACACTTGCAAAACGCTCAAGAAAACTGACCCTCACATACATTTTCACACATCTGGAGACCTTTCCCCATCAGTAGAATAAGTTTTTGTTAATGAAAAAGTATGAAAAATTACTAAAAAGGTAAGAGAAGGCAACGCAAATTTCAGCTACAAACCTTCATTGTTCCTAACAAGTCTCAGTCTGTGCATAAATTACATTAAAGCTAGATTTCATTGTCCCATACAATGTTTAAGAGAGCAGCTAAAAAACAGAAGGCATTTCTTATTGCTGGAATACAAGTAGCAGTGCCCTGAAGCAAAAACAGATGCATCCAAGAAGATTACTGAAAGCATTAAAAAGGTTTTTTTAAGACACCAGCAAACTACAGGAGGCACTGGCACAGACTGAGCACAGCCAGCGCCTACCAGTCTGTAGCAAAGATCCACCCTAAGCCCTGATAGCGTTCCATTAAATTACTTTTACAAAAATATACTGACGAAAAACTCACTCTAAAGGTACGCTTACATGAAAAGTTAATTTGAAAAACATTAAAACTTCTTACAGGTTAGCAATTTACATAACACACAATAAATTACTTCTGGAATTAATTTACATTACACCAAAGCGCAATCTTGACAGTGAACCTAGCTTTGTCATAAAGGTAAGTATAACCACTTCTGCAGAGATGCATGAATAACATAAGTGTCCCACCCACTGCAAAGGCAATTTCTTCCCAGTAGACATTTCAGATAAACAATAAAAAGGACTTGAAGTAATTCAGGATGAAAACCAGTAAGACTAGTCAAGTCTCGGTTAACTCTAACAAGAGAGCAAGTAAATTGAACTGAAACTAAGTAAATGTTCAACAGTTCTTGAAATCTCTTTTCAGTGACAGAAATAATTGTTACTGTTAGCAGATTCATACAGCTTTTTGTTTCAACAATCTCCAAAGAAAATCTCTAGAATCTATACAGCACTGGGAGAACGCCTTGTCAGAAAGAAATGTTTAAAGCGTTCCCTGGGGAAATGGCAGCTATCATCTCAGAACACACTATCCTCCTGTTTAACCCTTGGAAGAAAATAAAAAAAAACCCATGTTTAAGAAGTTGCAAAGGTCACATGGGTTAAAAATTCCTAAAGCTGCTTTAAGTGAAAAAAAAAAGAAAAAAATCTAGAAAGTTACCTAATAACAGATCTGATCTAGAGATGTACACTAGTTACATTTCATTGGTATGTATGAAAAATGTAGATACACAAGCATTTGCATGTACTCAAAAACATTTGCATATCATTTCTGCAGTTGAATCCAACATGGAGAAGTGAAGAGTTACAGCTCTTATGTGTCAAAAACTAAGAACCATCATATTCTGATAAGAATTTAGTGTTCACTATTACAATAAAGGATTAGAAAAAGCAAGCAGAAGCAATAATTTTATCAGTTACATTACTAACTACATCCACTAGATAAATATTACAACTGCACTTATCAACAAAGTTGAGGGCAGAAAGCATGAAGAAAAAATAAAAACCAGCCTGAAGTGGAGCACTAACAACACTTACTCTTTGACTCCTGGTTAAAAACATTTATGTCCATATTAAAAATGTTTTTAAATGTGACTTAGGCTTTAAGATCCACTAGCCAAATCATAGTGCAGACTGTGAAAGAAACGCAATTGTAACTGAACATTTAAAGCACTTTAAAGAGTATCAAAAAGCTGAGGATTGCTTCAATCTCACTTACCCTTGCATTAAATAAGGGAACTGGTGGCTTGGTGTGGGAGTGCTTTGTGCTTGTGGAAGATTACGATGCCTCACTCCATCTGCACTAGTGTTCAAAGATGTAGATGAAGCTTCTTGGTTTGTGGGTGAGGCAGCAGTTGATCCAGAACGGTCCAAATTCTTAAAAATAAATAAAACTGAGGTTGGGGATCTCTTTGCCAGAGTTACAAGATTTACTACCGTCTCTTAAAAAAACTATTTGCTTTAATGCTTTGTCAAAATGTTATTGAGAATATAAGCACCAGGCAAGTCTTCTGGGGTTTTATTGGTTCTGGCAAGCCTTTAGTAAAAGGAGAAATTCAAAACTGCACTCAGGTGCACATACAAAAAAAAAGTTTTCAGAAAGACTCAACATTTGATAGGGAACTGGGAACACTGGAAACCAAGGTTTTAAAAAGCTCAACCAAACTAAAGCTTAATTCAACGAACATTTAGCAGCAACAAAATTTCTAGTGGCTACTATTAACAAAAGTAACTACAGCCTCAGGATACAAGTTTATATTCAGAGACAACAGTGCCTGCAGTGGCTTAAAAGACCATTCCTCCATTCTTCTCTTCAGTCTCCCATCCTACTCCTCTACTCATCATCCTCTTCACTGTGCCAGCTGGGAGAGGGCAGGAGGTGGTAGAAGGGAAGTAGCTAGGAACTACTTAGATTCCCAGGAACACACCTAAACCTAGTGTGTCAGAAGTTCAATGCTTTCCAAGATCAACGCTTAATGCTGGAAGCAGGACAACAGCTGGCTTGCCTACATTATTTGTCACCATAACAAGACCGCAATTTGGCCACTGAGACGCATTATTTTAATGTTAATAAATCCCCAAATCCTGTTGCTAAGCATTACTGTAATGTTTACTCAGTAGAAAATCCTCTTCAACTTTGATAACTCAGGAAGTGAGGAGCTGCAATTACTTAAGACATCCATATCACATTTGCCCTACAAAGGAAAACAAGAAAAATTTACCACTAGACAGTGGGGGCAAAATAAAAGTAAAAAACAAATGGAAGAACAAAGGCCATTCAAGCTTTGGGATTAAGCTGTTGCCTTCACAGTATTATGAATTTAACACTGTGCATATTGACTGCTTCAAGGAGTCATTAATACAGTCATTTAAATACAACATTTACAACTGATCTATGTAGTAATAAAACAATCACAAAGGAGGGCCTCTCTGTCATGCTTGCAAAGATATAAATACTGCCTTTGAAGAGAGGATGTAACCACTATCCACTCTCTACTATCGCTTAAACCACTCGTGTTTCTGACTGTCACACAGCAGTCAGTACCTTATCGACAGAGGAATGAAGACAGACGGCTTATTACTGGAAGGCTATCTTCCATATGCTGATAACGCACCACAGATGAGAACTACCTACAACGGTATTGTATACATTCCTTTCTGACTAAACTTGAAGAGTCGCTTAGCGATACTGCCAGCTCTGGAAAAAGCCAAGGGAATTACACCGATGACGACCAAGTCATCAACAGAAACGTTAACTGCACTTCTGTCAGAGTACAACCAAAGAACATCATCAATTTTGGAGGGTGTGAAGAGGGAAAGACTCAGAACACCCTAAACAAAAGTGTTCTATGAACAGCTTAAATAATAAAACAGTACAAACACTCCCTACTTCTCACTGTCTTACAGACACTGTGACTACCTTGAAGCTACTACATAAGTACAGGCCAATTCCTGCCAAGCAGAACAAGCAGCGGCCAAACTCCACCTGTCCATCGCACAACACAGGCACTAATTTGACTGGTCTCTCTTCAGTGGGACAAATTTTCACAAAACAGATCAGAACTTGGGTTTGTTTTTTTAAAAAAACAAAACTGAATGTACTGTTCAATTTCTGCCAAAGGATATGGAGAGAAAGGAAAATATACTTTTCAATAAAGTGTTAAAAATAAAAAATAGCTTAGAAAAAGTAGTACTTTATCATCTAATAAACATAATTGTATTGTAATTTGAAAAAAGTCATCTTTGTTTAAATAAAGTGACACCCTTAAATAATCAAGTCTAACTGTACGAATTCATACGGCATGCTCTACTTTCACCACATTATTTTACAGTCACATTTTAAAAATTAAGAGAGAAATTCCTGGAAAGCTTCCTCAGTACAGAAGAAATTCATGTCCTGTGTATGAAAAAAAAAAAAACCAAACTCACTGAGCTACTGCTGGAGGTTGAGGCTCCATGACCTTCTCTACTGGTGCTGGGTTTTGGAGAACTTGGGGGTGTCCGAGAAGTACATACCAGGTGAACCATATGATATTCATCTTGCTAGAAATCAAAGAAATTGAAGAGCTAAAGCAACAATATTTGAGAAATTTACAAACAAAAAAAATTATTTAAAAATCCACTTTCAAAGTTGCATTTGCAGTCAGTAAAGATACATTATACAAAATGGAGAGACTATAAAGCAAAACTTGAGCCTAGCACAAGTCTACTGTTTCACAACTCACGTTTTCTTAGCAACTGTCCACAATAACGTATTGAACATTCACTTACCCCCAGTTTTCCCTAGAACTGCAGTACAGCAGAACCAATGGAAGACCACACAGAGAAACGTGAGAAGTATATCATCACCTTTAACTTTTGTTTTGGAAAAATCTCAAACCCTTTACAGGGTTTGGTTTCCTTAAAGTTAAGGATGCTTACAATTATCACTGAGATCTAATGAAGAGTGTTATTCAATTAAGACATCAGGGTAAATGAAAAATTTAGGCACTGGAATTCCACAAGCAAGCCAAGATAAGAAAAATGTACCAGCCATTGCCTCCACCTCACTCTAGTTTAAGCTTGGCTCAAACCTCACCTGCAGACCCAACTGAAGAGCCCCTGCAGCTATACCATGCTCAGGGAATGCTATTTGAAGCACTAGAGGGGACTTGAGTATTACTAAATATTTGAAAGTGAGGAAGCGATCAAGTGGCACTGCTTGAAGCCATGTCAGCATGCAAGTAATCAGCCCACTCTGGTCTTTCATGAATATACTCCCCCCTGCCACACAGATGCCATAACAACTTCAATCTGAAGCTATTTCATTGTACCAAATTAAAACACCCCATTATACCAGCATGCTTGAAACTTACATGGCCATAGCAACAAGAACAGCTACGAGTGAATTGGAATTGCACACTACAGCTTCCTCAGTAACCAAATTTTAAATAAGAAAAGCAACCAAAAAAAAATTCTGTCCTCTTCTGAAATCGATGTGGTGCAGTCAAGCTGCAGTTTGCAATGACATGACATTTAGAAATACCAGGCTTACAGGTTTTTTTTTAAACTATAAAAAAAAAGTTAAAATACACACTCATTTTTAAGTTTTCATCTTCAGGAATAAAGAAAACTGGGTAACTCCTTTTATACACCATTGTGCACTACTGCTAGCATAGCCTATCCTTATCCACATTCACTTAAACTCCTCCGCGTGTATCAGTTTCTAGCCCCAACCACAGCCTCATTATTACATTAAGTGTAGTTTCTTACTCGTCAGTGATAGTAAGCAATGATCAGAGAGCACTGAAAGCAGGTGATCAGCATTCTGACCACATCAAAAGCCCTTAACCTAACTAGTGACCTTCTTTCTAGAAAAGAACTTGTGCCACTTGGACAGGCAAAGGAAGGCAGACATCTTATTTGTAAGTTTACAGTGTACAGCTTTACGTGACGTGACAGTTTCTTGCAATATATTTCTATTTATACATCACTTGTTGAACATCACTATGCTTGAAGAGTGCCATGGCTTACAGCCTCAAGGTATTTTATATCAGCGAAATGACACTGCTCAGTATCAAAGAGCAAGTATCACAAAGTAACTTGAGAGATTTGACAAATACTCAAATAATATCAGGGATCTATAGCTAATCAAGCAGGAAGAATGTGGCAGAGAATGAGACTGAATTTAAGAGCAATCATACCTCTTTTCCAAAAGCTCTTAAAAACTTGAGCACAAAAAAAAACCCTCTTCCTGAAACATAAATTTTTAACTTTGTGCTTAAGACTGATGAGTACGTTTCTAAATTCACTAAGTTTCTTTAACTAAACTCAGGGCCTATAAGGCTACCAAAATGCCTTTAAAGTCACATATAGCCCCTGCATAGTGAAGGAAGACATTAGTTAGGCAAAACTTCTCTTCTAGTATGTAAGTAAGGTTTGAAATTCTGTTTTCTATAACTAGTCTGCTGCAAGCAGGCCAAGTGAATTTAAGGAATTCAGACCTCATTTTGTCCTTAACAAGCAAAACTAAGCTTTGAGGTAAGTTATATAAGCATTTTCATGAACTTTCAAGTGGTACACAATGTATCTACTGGTTGGCAATAGTCCAGCTCTAGTTTCCATAGTAAATTTCACTCATTTTTTGGTAAGCAGTTAAATCAATTTAATTAAATCTACTTAAGAATTAAGATTATAAAGTAATAACACCGTTGGTCTGCTCAAGTGATAGGCAAGATTCCTCTGCATCAGTTTCTCCATACTTAATACAGAAGTTCAGTTGCCTGCTTTCACTAAAGCATCCTTCTCCTTTAGAGACTTTCCTCCATACCCAATAATAAAATGTAACCCCCTCTTACAGTCTGTACATTGATTTTTACCTTCATACGCTACAAAAAAAGTATCATTACCGACACCCCGGTAGTGTATGACAAAGCTTACCTATTTCATCAGATTAAAAACTGTGTAATTGTTTAATGACCATATATTTCCCAAACATAGCTATTGATGCATCCTGACCTGTTTACAAGGAGTTTAGAGAATACTCAACATAATGCATCATGTTTTCTGTTACCATCAAAACTGAAACAAAGTTCTTGATAATCTGCCCTGAACCTCATCTTATTGTATACATTTTTAAGAACTCTACTAACTTAATGAAGTCGCTATTACTTGGCTGCATCAATCCAAACTATCTGAATGCATCTGAGAACTAAGTGGATGTATTTCAAGATTTCCTACATCAGAGGTCATGTGTACTCAGGATGTGGATTTAAATGTTGACTGGAGAATCCAAAGTTAGATTAGTAACATTATTTTTCCCCAAGATGAACCAGCAGAATGAAAAAAAAAAAAAAAGACATAAAAAACACAGGAACTTTTAAACATCATCAGGAACAGCTGATACCTGACAAATAAAACCAGGACATCAAATAGCTTTCCCAGCAAAACCATTCAGGAGTTTAGAATTCTGGTTTTGCATATAAATATATTACCCTTAATTTGCTTACACAAGTGCCATTTTTAATGTAAGTTCTCAGATTTAAGTATGTACAGAAATGAAATGATGCCCAAAACCAACACAAATGTGTTAAATTACTCTGTTTAGGTCATAGTGGAAACTGTCCAAAGAAGTCAGTCCATGCTGCATATCACTTGTTTGGGACTTACACGGCCTGCTCGCTCTCCCACTAACCGTAAACATGCCTCAATCTAGAAGTATCACAATCCTGCATACAAGGGATACTTGAAAATACATTCTCCTGAACATGTCAACATTATATGATTACATCTCTCAATACAACAATGAAAATTTGAAGCTAAACAACACAAATCTAAATTCCTCTTTCCCAAAAAGGGGTTTTTGATCAAATATCATATGGTGTTGATATCAAGCTTACTTTTCTGAGAACATCTTTCAGCTGCAGATGATCAGGAAGCAGTCTGCCAGAATACACCAGTCGCTGATCCTTTGTAGACTAGGAGATGGGACAAAGAAAGGAATTTAGCTTTTTCCTGCTGTACACATATACAGCTGGAAATAACACTTGCGGACGAGAAAACCCCTTGTAGCTCCAACCACCAACGGACAGCCTTAAAAACATTTCAGAAGCTTCACAAATCCAGCTCACAAATTAATTCTGCAAAAGAATTCTGCTATTATGCACTCAGCAAGAGTACCATAACAATTATCAGCACTCAACTGGCAAATGCTGCTCAAGAAAACTATCAAGTATGCTCAAAAATTCCTTTCTTTTAAAGATTTACTCTTTATCCTGCCCCCATTCCCAGGCACTTGCTGAAAAAGTAGACGGAAAAGTAGCTGGGTCAAAGAAAAATACCAAAAATAGTTAGTAGAATGATGGAACGATAATTAAAATATACAGAAGAAGGGCACAAATTTCAATCTTTTTTCAAGACGGAATTTCTGTTATTAGTCCCTGCCCCATCCCCACACCGTCCAAAAAAAATAATGACAAGGGGAAACAAGGAAGAAAGCATTAAAAACCATGAAGCAGAAAAAGGTTGTGTTTTTTTTTTTTAAGGTAGCCTTCAAAGTTCAGTAAGCTTTTTTCTTGTTCTTACACTTCCACAGTTTAAAATACCTTATTAATGCAAATAAATATTTTCAAAATTATTATTATTTTAAAAACAAATTATATGCTATTCACAAGGTAATAACTTTTAACTATTCTACACAGAAGAGATAATGATAAAATTCTTTTTAAAAATGAAACTATTTGGGGTACCTATTTACAGTAAGATGTCCAGTACACTAAAGCTACAAGCAGCTTACAAGGTTAAACAAAACAAACAAAAACAAACCCCAACACCACTGAATTCAGTTTATGCTGTCAAAATGAGTTTTAAAAAGTCTTAACGCTAGGGGGTCACTAACATGCTGCAACCATGTGAATAAACAGCTCTCCTCCACTTTAAAAAAAAAAAGTTACAAAATATTCATCCATATTGAAAGAATTTTAAAGAGAATCCAACTGTTACATCCTAAATTAATACTATAGCGTTTATCACTTAACGAGAGCACTAACATAAGCAAATGTTAAATGAAGGAATCTAGCCTAATATCAGTGGACAGCCACACATTATCAGCACGAAATATTTGAAGAATTTCCCCATCATGCAGCTAGTCTTACAACATCTCTCCTCTTTCTCTCTCAGCATTCTGGTGCCCACTCTGCAGTCTTATTTGTGCTAATACTAAGACACAAATACCTAAGATCCAGATCTCTGATTAGAAAAAGCTTTCACAGAAGTTTTGAGATTCTTTTTTTCTTGCAATAGCCTTTTATAGATTCGCAGTAACTTAGCAGAACACAGAAAAGTTGCAGAACTTGTTTTTTTCCCCTGAAAAAATCTGGTCATATCACTAGAAAAAAAAAATTACAGATACTCTAAGCAAATAATTTAAAAAGTACATATTAAATCTGAGAAGATTTGGCTTCAACTTTTTTTCCCAAATGCATATTACTCATTATTAAATATGTTTTTAAAAAAAAGGAGTGCAAAACCTGCCACATACAGTACAGAACTGTTTATCACTTCTATTGAAGAATCATTTTTTATATTCTACTGCATTTTTTCTGTATTTTTAATTAGCAAAATAATACACTATATATAATACACAACACAGGGAACTAGTTATTTGCAGCTCCAATGGATAAAATACTGCAATGAATTCAATGTCAATGCTGTACTATTTCTATTTAAGTTTAAAACAACAAAAAATGCCTGTCTCTCATGTCAGATTAAGTCCTTTTGAACTACACCATTTTGGTTGCTCCTTTCAAGCAGGAACAGGCTGCTAACAGAATACAAGCTTACTTGCATTTTGTATTTGGGAAAGGCCGCCTTTGAAAAACTAGAATTTGCAGCATGCATCAAGAGTTGATAAAACTTTTATTTCCTGTAAATTAGAGACTTGTTGCTTTTGAATATCCAAGACACCCAGAAGAAATGTCTCAGAAACCTTGTTTCTGGGTCCTGAGATACATTATCTGGAGATTAATTAGAACAGATAAGCAGCTAAAACAAAACAAGCAAAACACAGTAACAAAAAAGCCTCAAACTCCAAATCTTTGTACCATCACCCAACATGGCAATGCAGTGCTGTTTTGCTTGTCCCACTTATATATAACACAGCTTTCTATGTGATCAAATTCAGATTCTTTTCAGTACCTTCTACATGAACCTTGAAGGTTGAGGGCAGCCTTGGTTGCA
>NW_010110180.1:65145-161002 GCF_000699245.1 Pterocles gutturalis | reverse complement strand
ATGAGGCCTCTCCCGCTCCTTTGCAGCCATTTTGCAAATTAGCCAGTCCTCTCCAGGAAATGGAAGCCGCTGACCTCCCGCCACCTGGTCTTCACGTGGAGGTGCTGGGCAGCCGGCATTCTGAAGCGGCAGTGGGACTCAAGACAGCACGAAGCCATCGGAGGTTGCCACGTTAGAGCCTTCTGGGGTTTTCCTCTGAGGAAGAGGGCCGGCCCATGGCTGGTGGTCAAGATGGCGGCTTACCTGAGGGAGGCGTCCCTTGAAGATGGCACCAAGCGAGCCAGGCAGCATCTCGACCTCCCACCTGCCCTTATCCGCCAGTGCTGTTGAACACCTCCTGCTTGGGGGTTCTAACGTTGAGGAGGTTTTCTCATACCAGCTTGGCCATGAGTGAAGATGAACTATCTCATTGTGAGAGGAAGCCCCGCTTTCCACCAGGCATGATGGAGACTTGAGGCGGCAGGTGTGTGGGAAATGGCCCTTAGCGTGACGCCGCAGCCGCCGTGAAGCCAAGGGCTGTGCTTCTGTGGAGACCACTTGCATATCGGGTCATGTTCCTGCAGCTTCACGCTGTGAAGGATTTGTTTCTCCAGGTAAAGATAGTCCTTTCGATATTATCTTTCTTAGTATCAAAGATCGCTGTTGGGCTTTGCTCTGACCTGCTCTTCACGCCCTGGCGTCGCTGCTGTAGTCGCTACTGGCTTTTAGACCCCGTGTTCTCGCCTCATTGCTGACCCGTGGTGGTCACTCCCCGGCGTCTGGGAGTGACGCCGAGTGCTGCGCGGTCTGGCTTTGCTGTGGTCGTGGCTCTCGTTCGTTTCGTTGTGTTGGCATTTCTCATCTTTTGATTTCAGTCCTTGGTGTGACACTGCACTCCACGTTAATGGGGGAGTTGGCGCTGCCCAGGCTATGATCGGAGCGGCAGATTGGACCCAGTTATTGAGGATAGCACAGTAACTCTCGGCATGGTTAATAAATGTCACTAGTATTGAGTGCTGAATTATTACAGAAATTTTATTTATGACCAAAAATCCTGGTGCAGCCCAAGTGGGGTGAAGCCGAAGGCTCTTCCAGCTGAGTGGTTTCCTGTTTGAAATATCCATATTGGGTATTTTGAACATTGTCACTTTTTATTATGAAAGTAGGAAATAACACATGCACACCCGGCTCTCGACTGGCACCATCTCCTCATCTGTGAATATTACCTCTGGTGATTATGAACTCACCGGCTAACCAGTTTAGTATTGACTTACAGTTCAATAAAAACTATCTTATGGTAGTTTGGAGGTCAAAGATGTTTATGGTTTGTGTGGTCTGCTGGGTGGTGTAATAATGTTGAATTCCTAAGGACAAGCCACTCACGTAAGGTGTAACTGGTTTTTTATCTTAACTGAGGTAACAGGAGGGTTGTTCTCCGCTTTCCAATTTGCCAGTGATATTTGGATTGTTGGGATTTGATATTTGAAGAGTAAAATGTTGAAAAGATTAAGAAATACTGTAAACTATCCATGCCTTTAGCAATTTTAGTAATTAGTGCAGCAAAAATGTCTTAATTCCCAAGAAATGCATTACTGAATAATCACACTCCATGGCTTCTTGATAAATCAAATATTTTGTCATATTATAAAGTGACTTTTATTGTTTACAGTAGTGAATCAACCCTTTGGAGTGCTCATTGAGCAGAATATTCCATCGATAAGTAGACATTTTAAGATATTTCTCTCCAAAGTCTGCTTTATTACACCTACTATTTTGCTGCTTTTCACAGCAGTAAACAAAATGGCAGTCAAATCCAGTGAGTCATTTTTCAGATGTATTCTAAAATATTCCTTCTCTGAAACTGTTGGCATTCTTCATAGTATCAACTCTCTCCAAAGGTGTCCTGAATGAACTGAAAAAATGTCCTTTCCCAAGCTATAGAAGGATGTACATCTTTTCTTTTGAGACAGGTCTAATAATCAGACTGTTCTTTCCGGGCTTCACTGTTACTCTGCTCTCAGACAGTTTAAATTAGAACAACCCACCCTCCACCATATTAGAAGAAATCTCCATGACCTGGTGTGTATTTTTGAAAATTTCATTTACGTTGTGCAGTGTTTAGATGACATTAACACTGTCAACATTGTTGCCTTAAGATTTACAACCCAAACAAATATTAGTTTGGAGGTTTTGAAAGGATGAATGCTTTAGTGAATACTTTGAAGAGGGGAAACATCTTTTTCCTGATTACTCATTCCTTGTTTTAGCGTACACAGTCCCTTGGGATGCAGTGGTGTACGAGTCAATAGTGAGGAGCAGAAAGAGGACTTTTGCGATTGTCAAACCCAGGAAAAGTTGATTGTGATTTCAGTGTATTTCCCTGTCATTTAGCAGAAAACAATGTTTTAAGTTTTAAAAAATCCCAGTGACCTTCATTTGCCCAGCAGGTTTGTATTGTAACTAGTCAAGTCATGCAGTATACCTCTGAGACTTTTGGAAAAAATAAAAATATTTAAACTTATTATATTTTTTTTAAGTTTCTGATAACAGATTTTCTGGAAATAAACATTTTCCAATTTTAATTGTCTTTAAATGGAAATATCTTTACTCTGAAATGAAATTACTGCAAAATCCAGACTTTTGTACAAATTACAAACTCTAAACTAAATGTTTTTGCTAAATATGCGATTATTCATTACTCTTATTGTTTCGCCGCCTTCTCCTGTTTCCCATCCCAAGAGAGCAGTGCAAGCAAGGGAGGCATTCCAAGTGGGATACGTCACATTTGAACACTTCTTTTGGTTTGGTGGATGCTCTGGTTTCCACTACTTTAATTAGAGGAATAATCTCTCAGGCTGAATAAACTTGAAAATGAAACTAGTATATTTCAGAAAGCTAAACCCCTGTTGTCAAAGCTGTGCCATTGATTTATTGTTGATTGTTTAGTCAGTCTGTCCAGTGCTATGCAAATATTGTAGATTCTGTAGAGTCAATAATACAGTTCCCCCAAGGAGTGTATGGTTGAATACCGCATTTTGTCAGCAAGATCTATCAAAAGTCACTGTAAAGGACCACGGTGTCTCTTGAAGAGGAAACTGAATGATGGGCTGAATGAATTTGGTAAATGGAGACGTAGAGAGAATTCCTGTACTAAGGTGTGAAAATTAAATGAGAAAAGGGTGAAAACAAGGCATGAGTGAAAGGAAGGAGAGAAGGACAAGGAACCAAAGGTGAATGCAAGGAGAAAGTTGTGCAAAACCTTGTCTGTGGGAAAAAATGGGAGGCAAAAGGGAATATTTTAGGAGCAGCAACTGGAAGTGAAAGCAGGAAATAAGGTAATAAGATGTTTGTCATTCATCAAAGAGGGGAGGATGACCAGAACATGGAAATAGTCAGTGAGGGTGAAAATGAAAGAAAGTTCATGTAGGAAGAGTTGACAGGAAATGACAAGTAGGTACAGCAGGAAGAGGAGAGTCACTTGTGACACCGCTGTTCTGGCTGGGTGATGGGCAGGATAATGGATCTCCTAGGGCTTGGTACCATGGTGGCTGTGTACTCACCCGTTAGGTCTGAGAGAGAGCTAAAATTCCCTAGGAAGCTTGTCAGAAGAATTATCCAAGATATGAAGTCAAATAGGAGTTGCAAAACAAGATGAGGATGTCCTTAGCATAGATACAGCATCTAAAAATTAGAGAATAGATGAACAGGAAAGAAAAATTGCAAGGCACCTTTTTGGTTTACATTATTTTGTGACAAGAAGAAGTAGGCTTGGGAAAAGCCCCATATACCTTGCCCTGTGCCATGCTGTCTTTCAAAGCAAACAAATAGTTGTGATTGTTTGGTTCTGATGCTAAATTAATGTCTTCCTCCAAACTCTTCTTAGAATCTTACAAAATGCAATTACATATCATCAAGAGGAAGCATTTGAAATACCACAGTTTAATGAAACAAACAATGATATATAGAATCAAAGTAATGTTTATTTGTTGGTTTATAGCATATGCCATGGAATAGAAATTTTCTAGGGTTGAAAGTATATTTTCATGGCAGCTGTTCCAAAAACTGCCTTTACTTCCTACGACTTCATGATTCTCTTCTGTTCTATTAAGTATGGTCAATGTAGTTTTGCCTTATTTTGGGAAAGGGAAGAAATTAAACTTTGACCAAAGATACATGAAAAAATGGATGCCGACTAGAATATGTTAATTATGTCGTTAATATGTTAATACTTCATGTGGGAGTCCATATGATGCAGCTGTATGTACTTGTCACTACCCATTCAGACTTAGAAAATAAGGAGGTCCCATTGCTTAGCATGTATTTGCTTGTCAGTTACTTTCAATGGGAAATAGTTCCTATTAAGTATAACGTGTGCCCTGCTTCTGTGAGTTGATTCATGGGATCTGTTGATTTTGCTAGATCCCCATGCAAGTATGAGGATCAACTCACTGCAGTCATTTTAACAGACTGACATAATGTGAGGAAGGGAGATGGAGAAAAACTGCCTTAAAAATTAAAGCATGGAATGGTGTGTCACAGGAGAAGGAAACAGAGATAGTGTACACCATTGCAAGAAAAACAAAAAGGCAAATGTGGAAATTATCCTGCCAGAGGAGACTTCACTGTCAAAACAATGTTTCCCTAAACCAGTGCAAGCAGTATTCCATAACAGCAGTCACTGAAGAAAACCTGGTAGTGAGTAAGACACTGCATCAGATAGAAGTGGCTCAGAACTGGTGTCTGGTGTGAGTCAGCAAAGGTGTGTTTTCCATGGATTATTATCACAGCCACGTAACAGCCATTGTAGAAGATGCTTTACCAGGACACATGCTTGTTCTGGAACATAACTGATTATGTAGGACCTCATTTAAAAAATGTAGAAATGAGTGGAAGTATTCTTTTGACCTCTGTGAATTTAGGTGCCTTCCATACCCGTTCATCTCTCCTTTTTCTGGTTCCTCTTGCTATACTGTTGTATCATTCACCATCTCATTTTATGAAACTAGAACCATGTCTGGCAACAAGGATTGAAGCTAATAATTGTTGCTTCTTTTCTTATGTTGAAAATTAAGATAGCTTTGACTTTGTCTGAACACATGGATTCTTTTGCAAGTACCTCCCAATGACACCAAAATAACATCTTTCCATATTGTGCTCCCTCTTGTTTGCAAATGCCATTTTTCCACCTGAGGTGTTGTCATAGATAATAGAAAGGTGCCAAAACATTCCTGTTGAAATATTTGCTGACTTTTGGATGAAGGAAAAAAAAAAAAAAAAAAAAAAAGGAAAGCATAGATCATGTAGAAGTTAGTTTCATATGGGAACTCTTCTGTATACAGAACTTCAAAAATTGACAGCTCACCGGTTAAATTTTCAGCATTTTAAGAAATCATGATATACATCAAGCAGGAGCAAATGTCACACATTTATTGTCTTATATTCCTGCATATCCTGAACATCAGGTAAGAGTCCAGTATTAGAGACTTTGGTTTATAGCTTTATTTTTATGTGGGTAGAAAGAGAATTGTGAAATGGATAGCTCAAGTGATTTCTGCTGTTAAGCAACAAATGATGTGTAAACACCTAAGAATGTTAGAAGTTGTGATGCAGTGTGGGATTTGAAACTTGCCCAGTGCCAATTAGAGGAAGTTGGGATAAGTTTCATTAGTACTATCTGGACAAGATGAATTAGAATCATTATAAAGAATCCATAAATAGCGAGATGATAGAAAACACTGATAGATTTAGCTGACTGAAAGATTCTCATAAGGGAGGACATCTGACAAATTCTGTACGGTTTACACATAGAGTATATGTAATATTCAGAGTGATCACAGTGTATTACAGCACATTAGTAAGCTAATGGATTTTTTTCCCTGAAACTTTTCTCTATAAAAATTGCACTGAACTAGCAGTATCTACTAACACACTAATATGCTGGGCTTTAACATCTAGGTGTATAATTTTATAAGTTAAATGTTTTATATGTTTGTGATTTTTAATCATGGACTCAGCTTGTTTCTCTGTTTGCCACTCACAAAACACCTGTACAGCTAGGCTACTCACAGGGGTCGCACAGTGAAAAGGAATATCACTGCGTGGTTATAACAATAACTCGGAAACTATGCAAGGACACGTAACATTTCAGAAAACTAAAAGAATAATTCCTTACTAATGAGAGACAACATGGAGCCTGATCCATTTATGAAAAGCATTACAATACTTGTGAGGATGGAGAGCCCAAAGCTAGAAGATGCCTCCAAGTCTGTTTTTCTGGGATTAGACCTCCATGATACACCAAAAATGTTAAAAAACTACATACAACTATTAGAAAAGCACAGAATAGTGGTGGTTGGAGACGACATCTATAGATCGTCAAGTTCAACCCTGCAGCTCGAAGCAGAGTCATCTAGAGCACATTTACTTATGACTGTCTCCAGTTGGGTTTTGAGTATCTCCAAAGATGGGGATTCCACAACCTTTCTGAGCAACCTGTTCCAGTGTTCAGCCACACTCACAGTAAGACAAGTTTTTCTTATGTTTAAGTGGATATTTAAATTAGATTTCATAAAGCTGAATTTAATCAGTTGTTTTTAAAATGAGATTTTCAAAATACATACTAGAAATGCATTGTATCTTGAACATGATCTGAAAACTGAAATGTATCATGACTTGATGATTCTCAAGATCATGGCAAGTTCTATAGTAAGGGGTGAAATCTGTACCCAGCTCTCGGGCCCTTGGTCCAACAACTGATCTGAGTACCTGTGGCATTGTTTCTGATCACATTCTTTAAGGAGAGACTTCTTTTTGCAGTTAAAGGTTTCTTGGGCCCTGGGAAATTATGTCAGATTCCACTCAAGAAAATGCAGATATATTGTATTTGGGTATCGTAACACAGCTCAAAATGTTATTAAGAGCTAGTAAAGGATTAGCTACTCTTTGCCTGGAAATGTAAAACAAAGAGCTTTTAGGTCTTGACAAAATGGGAAAGGCCTATTGTAGTCCAGGGAGAACTAGCGTTCATTTTGTCTGGTGGGCATTCAGAAATTCTTTTTGTGCCTAGCTAGCTAGAGTTACTAAGGGCACACCTTATAAAAGGTGTATGTATTTAGAACATTTAGGTTGTATTTAAGTTTGTTTAGAAGCACGGAAGCTAAATTTTAAAGGAATTTTTTTTTTAAATTTTGCTAAGACTTTTTATGTTTTGAAATAATATTTTATATGGTGCCTTATCATACAGTCTGCACTTTAAAAATATGTAAATATATCATATATGTTAATTAGTTGTTATAGATGCCTTTAAATACAAGCTAGTGGAACTCTCCATTTACATACGGGGGCTGTTGCTGGGTTTGGTAATGTCTCTGAGAAGAGAATTACACCCACTGTGAATGAATATACAACAGGCTTTACGTTGTAATACATGCCTAACTATGCTAATCCTTAGGACTACTTTTTAGGGTAAGGGCTATAAATTAGACCTTATGGGACCTAGTATTTACATTGCTTTTATTTGTGGGAAAAGTACACTTCAAAAGCATACTTACACAGTTTTTGACAGAGAACTTGCAAAATGGTGGTATCTTGTTCTTAGACATTATTCTAATTTTTTATACCCTAATTTCATTTTTAGATATTAAACATTCTTAGCTTCAGAACTGTCAAGAATATAATTCTATTTAGTTTTTGCACCAGAGTGTCTTAAAAAAATTTAAAATCCGTTTCCAGTACTGATTTACAAATAATGAACCATTTAACTTTTCTTTAGTGTCTCTAACGGAGTGTATCAGTATAGATGAGATGGCAGCCAGCCCACCTGTGGTAGGCGTGAACTGGTCCACAGCCTCCACAATAGGGCTTTCTTAAACCAAAATGGACTGACTTAGAGTAAGAGTTAAAAGAAGTAAATGAAAAAGCCTAGCTTTAATTAGAAAGACTGATTCATTTATCAGTGTGAATTGAGAGTAATTCTTGAAAAATCAGGGAACATAAAACCTGTGTAGAGATGAGAATCAGGTCTGTACCATTACACTCAACCCCAAATTTCCTACACAATCTGGTTGGAACAAAGCAGGTTGGAGCACAGTGAAAGCCACAACCTGAAAACTAGACTTTCGGTGAATTTAAAGTAATGGCTTCAGTACAGCAACAGCAATTCACCTTCCCTGAAATTCTGGCCTGGAGTCTTTAACTGGAGGTAAATCAAATACTGGTACGAACCAAAGGACTTGCTCCCAGCTCACCTCTTACCGCTCTGTGTTATTTTAGTTCAATAATAATGCATTAATTTTACTTCTTTGTCTGCTCTCTTGGCAACGTGTTACTTCTGGTTCAGAGTTTCCTGAAAGCAGAAGTTGTGTTTTTGTTCCAGCTTTGCATTCTGGTCAGTTGCAGTTGTAATTCTTATTGACTTGTATCACTGTGTGTTCCCTCTGTTGTTAAACAGTTAGGCAAACAAAACAAGCCTATCTAACCCTACTGTATGGAACTAAGAGCTGAGTTTGGTTTATTTGTGAGCTCATGCAACATATTGTTTGTAAGTATATGATACAGATAATTTTTCATACAAGACATAATGCATAATGTTGGTACTGATATCACTGGATAACAATCTTGGTTTGTTTTTTTTCTTATCTTGGACAGCCTCTCAGTTATACTTTTTTGTGCACAAACCAGTCCATTCTCATTCTAATTCTGGGTAATGAAACATATAATTTTCTGTTCTAGTTTTAATAACGCAGTTTCAGAGCATCTGTCAACTAAGTATCCCTGTGAAAATGGCTGCCCAGTTCCTTATCACTGTTTTTGTTCATGGTTTCCTCTCTCGTGCAGAAATCTTTGACATGTGTTCTCCACCCTGTTAGTCCCCTGACCTGGATTTTAGTTCTGTTCTGGCAGTCAGGGCAGATGTCTTATGTGAGCACCTGGCCTCACTGGGGCTTTTTTTTTTTTTTTTAAATTTACTTTACTTGGAGACTGGGACCTCGCAGCTGATGTCACTATGCCACGTAGGGATAATTTTCAACCCTTTCAACCTTGTTGATGGAAAGCAGTATGGTGTGTCTACGTGCTAAGGGATACAGTGTGATAGCAGTTGGGCCGTTAGGATGGCTGGGGGACCGAGAACCTCATGGACAAAGGGGCTGAGGGACAAAGGTTTATTTAGTCCAGAGAAGAGAAGCCTAAGGTGGATCTAATAGTGGTTCTAAGAGGTGGTAACAGGGAGGATGTGCTAGACTTTTCTGAGAGGTGCACAGCAAAAAGATGAGGGCCAATGGTCATAAGCTGCAAGAAGGGAAACTTTGGCTGGACAGAAGGAAAAAAAAAATCACAGTGAGAGAGGCTAAGCACTGGAACAGATGACCAGAGAGGTTGTGGAGTCTTAATCTTCGGAGATTTTCAAGACTCAACTGGACAAGGCCCTGGGTTGCCTTATCTGACTTTGAAATTAGCTTTTCTTTGAGAAAGAGGTTGGACTAGCTGACCTCCAGAGGTCCTTTCCACGCTCAGCTGTTCTATGATTCTATGAAACCAGAGGGAAAGATCTGAGGTTTTTTTGCTTGATCTGTAACTGCAGTTCTAAGGATTTTACTCCTTGAAATTGCAACTGTTAACATCATGTCAGTACATAGTTATACGAAATAAAAGTGTTCAAATTACCTTGTGTGGGTGGAGGTAATCTGTGCAGCCTTGAACTGCAAATAGTAATTAAAAAGGGTGGTAGCAGAATGTATCCTGTGCTGGAGCTCCTGCTATGTGCATTGCTGTATGCTCTTTCTTCACTGCCTTGTGTGCAAGTACTGGTGCAGCTTCAGCTGAGGGAAGGCAGGAAGCAAGTAAACTTAAAGGACAATCATGAACTGCCTGTGATGGTTGTGATACTGATGTACTACTCAAATGTGGTTTTCAGCTGGTAAAACACACCTGCAGTTGGGCATTTGTCATTTCTAAGAGGGCAGAGTCTGTTTTCCACATCTTTGTGTTCATTTGTATGCCTTTATATTTAGGTTTCAGGCTATTCCAAAGTCTGATCTTGAACTTTTCTGGAATGTTAGCAATACAAGTCTGTTACAGGGCAATATAACCCAAGGACATGGTCTTTTGATGGCTACTTGATGATTCTGGTATGTACCTGCCAACATTTGACATTCAGAAAGTGGTAGAGTTGGCTGATGTGCTCGGACAGTCTTTCTGCCTTAGCAATCTTGGCGATGTTTGGCTAGCAGCAGCTGCAATTTCTGCAAGAGTTTCTTGGGGGGTTCAATACTCAGTATGCCTGTTACAAGGGGTAGTTTTGTTGGTTCCTCAAAGCAGCAGAGGCAGTGCTCGAGCTGAGAGCTGTACTTACTGACCCACACAGCCTGTACCACACTGCATGCCACCTTCCCATGCACCTGCACAAGGGCTGAATTGTAGTCAGATGCCAAGAGCCAGGACAGATTCAGCCATAGCTATGGCAAAGGTACTGCTTTGCTTCTGGGTCAGGGCCATAGCTGTGCGCAGTGTGTTGTTGTCTCTTCATGCACATACCACCTGGCCAAAACCACCTCTTTCCTGTCCACAGGTATCATCCCCTTGCTGCCCTGTCTGTAAACCCCACGCTGACCCACCCATTATGTCTCACCATGGCCAGCAGTGCGTGTGGGTGTGGTGCTGGCTGCTCTGGTGTACTTCTCAGAGGTCAGGGACTCTGCTTAACTCATGATTGCTTCGGTGGCTCTGCTGTCCCATGGTGGTGACAGCAGCAGAGAGAGAACAGCCCTCACCTCCCGATGCAGCCAGTCGTGTTCAGTAGCTGCCTCCTTGCTGACTCCATCCGTGCAATCCATCAAAAGACTGAAAAAACAGTTAATGTGGAGGAGGCTCATAAAAAAGTAGTCTGCTCCAAACTAGAAAAGGAAAATATGCCTGTGAAATACGTTTGGAGTCTTGAGTTTCAGGTCTAAATGAACTGCTAGCCATGTCACAAAACCAGCCACTTTTTCTGGCAGTCTCGAAAGACTAATTCTAGTAGCTATAAAACCAGAACTTCTCTGTCATCTTAAGTGGTGGTCTGCTTAGCCTGAAGGTTATGTGCATCAGCTGTCTACTCTTGAGAAATCCATTAATATGCCTCAGTCCATGTGGTTGTTAACTGTCACCTTTTTGGGGTAGTAAAATTCCTGACAGGGCAAATCTTGCCCCTACTTTTGCAGGATTAATAGGATAGAAGTAACTCAATTCAGGAGCTGGCTTTAACAGAACATGCTACTAATTTTAACTGTGGTGGAAGGTGGCACCCTTAAAAGCAGTATTTCCACTTGACAGTTAGAAAACTTATTTCTACAAAAATGTACTGAGGAAGATAAATTTCAGATGTAGTAGGTACATTGAGCTATCTCCCTTCAGGAAGTCCAGACCAAAGAATGTTGTTTTCTCTCAGTAGTATCTCATGAGTGAAGGCAGACATGGAGGAAGTGTCATGTACAGAGAACATGTAAAGTTACTAAAGGAAATTGTGTTTCTTGTCAGAGGGTGGAGACTACAGATATCAGAAGCCATGAGCAGTTACTGTTGGGGCCTACAGCAAAACTGAGCAATAACAGATAAAACTTCTAACTCAGGAGGACTTCTAAATCAAATGACTAATAGCAACTGTTGCTTTGACCTGTGATTGGTCTTGAAAGCTATGCAAGACCTGGTGGCTTTAAAGGCTCTTATTATATAGTCTCAGCTCTCTTTTCAGTAGAAATTACTCCTTTTCTATTTTTTTATTAAGAGGTAGTTCATTGATGCAGTTTTAAGAACTACCCAAGGAGGGAAGCAAAGTGGGTATGTGTTGAAGAGATGTACCAACCTTATCCTTCACCTAGGTTAGTCTCTGGAATGTAATATTTGAGCAACAAGTCTCTTGCTAGGTAAAATGTATTGCTGTTGTCCTACTGTAGTGTCTTCAGAATGTATTTTATAAAGTTAGGCTGAACCACAGCAGTGACACATTGTACTTGATAAAGGTGGATATAAAGGATTAATTATCTAGTTTATGTGTCTTTCTGTGTGTGTGTCCATGATAGATGACATGACAAGAGAGTCCCAAGTGCACTCTGAACACTAAATCATTCATAAATGCTGCTGATGAGTTTCAGGCCGGCAAATGCTCTGATTCCCTTGGTCTCGTTGTCTTTCTCCAATGCTTCTCAGCTATGGATGTCACAGTGTTGAGGCTCCTCTCCCTGCTCCAGGGCATCAGATGTGTTCACTGTATGAGAAAGAGATGTGGTGCCTTTCTGATCTATCACACTGAGATTCCTTTACAGAGGGAAGTTCAGGGTAGAATTGGTAAGGAAATCTATTGGGTAGAATACAACCCCCCCCCTCCCCCCCAACCCTAAGAAATAAAAGATAGAAAAGATATAAAATTGAAATTCCTTCTTTCAGATCAACACTAGTTTGTTAATCCAGTGCTTTATGTGACTAACTTTCAGACATTCACTGTTTTGCAGTTTCCAGGCTCTAACAAATAGGGAACTTTTTCTAAAACTCAAGCTAATATTCTTTATGTGTTTTTTTTCCATCAAAATTGATGTTGGCTCACCAAATCCAATTATATACTCTGTTTTTTTTTTCTTTCCTATCATTGACGCTCTATTATTACAGCTTCTTTTCCCAGGAGTATGTTTATTGTATCCATCATGAAGTTCATGGGCAATATAATTACACCAACCTTTGTGTAATATGTTGTTGCCTAGGCATATGTCCCATTGCTTCCATTGTATAGGCTGTCACTACTAAACTTCTAAAACCTATACCCCACCCCTCACCATTTGCCTTGGTTAAAAGCCTTTTGAGAGCTTCTGGAAAATTCAGAGTGATTTCAGTGGCTTTTTATCAGACATTTAAGGACCCTTCATGATGTGTTCTGGTTTTGTTCTTAGATCAAATACTTCAAGAGTTATCAATTCCAAAAGTACCCAAGAAATAACAATTCTAAACTTTTCACCAGCGCTGTCCTCCTGTTCCCTGGTGGTGGTGGGCTCCAAAAACATGTGTGTGTGCAGGACTTTTGCTTTGTCCTTTTCGTAAGTGAAATTGCTGATGAATGCTCAGTGATTGGGGTTAGGGAAGAGTGATGTGGCAGCTCTGGGTTAAGTCATGGGTCCCCAGCAGGTTTCAGGAGTTCCCAGTGTGTTGTGTGCCTTTACTTTCACAGCGATGCAGACCTGGCCCTTTAGGATGCTCGTGGACAGTTAATTTTTGCTGTGTGCCTGAAGCTCATCAGGGGAGTGGAGGACCTATTTTAGGGTAAGGAACTAAAAAAGACTTGGCTTGTTCAGTACAGGAGGAGAAAAACTGAGAGACAATATGGATACATGAGGGAATAAATACAAGACGTGGAAAAGAGCTATTTAAGCTAAAGGACAGAATTTGCTTATGAAAAAAATGGGTCAAAATTGGCCATGAATCTATTCTGGCTGGAAATTAGAAGAAGGTTTTTTAATTCTGTGAGGTTCTGGAACAGCCTACAAATGAGGTAGTGGGTTCAGAAAAAGAACAGCTGCTTTTAAGGTGGAGCTCAATAGTTTCATGAAAAGGATTATGTAACATGGAGCCTACAGACTGCATCTGATGGCTCAGGAGATCCCTTCCAGTTCTATGTTCCTAAATTTTCCTGAGCAGTTCAAGTAGAAGAAGAAAATGTCAATTTTAAACAATTTGTAACTTGGCTCAGCCTGAGTACAGTTCAATGGGATAAAGAAAAGGCACTTTTCCAGTTTAAGGGAATTGTGCCTTCTGCATTTCAAAGGCCCGTGGCAACCATGGTAGCTTGTCAAAATAGTCATAAGAATCTTTTAAAATACAAAGTTTTAGACATTATAAATCTGGGATCTGCCAATAGCAATGTTTAATGTCTTTTAAAAACTTTCTGAATCCTCCCCCCTAACTTAAGGGAGGAGGAAGAACAAGCTCCATTTTCATCATGTCTAGAGGGAAGGATTGGTCTAATCCATTTAAGGGAAAATTATCATGCTCATGTGAATTATCTGTGGCCCAAGACTAGTCTGTAGGAATTACATGTGCAGTACACAAGCATTGTGGAGACACATAACTGGGCAAGAAGTTCTAAGAGGTGTTCTTCTTCCCTAATTAGCTGGTAAAATGCTTCATATATTTTACAGAGAAATTTTGTTATGTTTACTAGGACCAGACCATGGATTCAGTACCTAAACTCTTAATGCCCATTACACAAACTTCCTTTATTGTCACATACAGCCTGTCACTGATTGGAAATGCTGTAGTAAGGCTGCAGAAACTGGGAGATTATAAGGTATGTATTAAACCATGTTGTTGTTTGCAAGCTTTTTTCCAGTATTTGGGATTTTCTTGTGCACTAGGCTCGCTGGAAACTCTTGCTTTGGCCTAGATTAATCCCTACAAGTAGAATACAAATTACTTTATACTTAAGAGTCAGTTAATGGGGACAGTTGGTATTGCCTCTTCGGTTTGGCCAAGTTTCCTACAAGACAAAAGCCTCTCCAAGATTGCAGTTCTCACCTGCAATCTTAGCAGGCAAACCTATCTGAGAAATAACTAACAGTGCATTTTCTTCCTGGCCTAATTGCATTTCTCATGAATCAGCTAAACCCACTCTGGGACTTCAGCAGCTATTTCTGGGTCCCTGAAGGGAGGTGGGGATTGCAGGAAGCTTGCAGCATTGCTCTGCTACTGCTAGCAAATTTATCAGTGTCAATGGTTTCCAGACTCTTAGGCGGAACATTAAAACTAGTAGTTGCAAGCAGGACATTTTTCATCAAAACTTTTTGGTTTTTTGCTGGAAAGAAAATGGCTTTTCAATTAAATAGCACTTTTGGGATGGAAGAAGAACTTTTGTTGGTACATTTATTTCTGAAAATCTGAAAACATACAAATGTTCTCAATTTTGATAATCAAAAACATGTTTTATACAGACCCCCTTCCCAAATTTAATAAAATGTTTTTGTCTCTGATTAAAACTTCCCATGAAAGAAAAAATGTGGCTTCCCAGCTGCCTCTGCTCTATACTGTTCGGGTTTTTGCAGGTGGAGTTTCGGAGAATTTTGAATTCCTTACAACTGCAATAAGTAGGGTAAAAAGTACTTGTAATATTTGCTGAATGTCTATCCTTGCTCAGTGTTAGCCAACACTTACAAAGTCACATTTCAAAAAAAGCAGCAGAAATTTAATGTTTCTGTTGTTCTGTAGTGTAGTACTGGCATTTTCTGTAGTGAAAAGGTCACATTTTTGTATGTTATGTTTCTATGTGAAGAATATTCCAATTTTCAGCTAAAATGTGCTGAAAGAACTCTGGCTTGTCTTTTAACATCCATTACTAAATATTCAAATTCTCCAAAGTGCAGGAGGATACTTCATGCTGCTAATCACTGACTGACCTTTATGTTAACACCAGTTCGAAGACAGTTCAGTGGTTTACCTCTTTAGCAAAATTAATAAATTCAGGTGATCCAGTAAGAAGTATTTTGATTCATAGTTCTGTTTTAAAACGTAATTGTATGTTACTCATAATGTTGCTTATATTCCACTGTATTCGGTCTCTTCATTCAGAAGCTGTCCTGTGATGTAGTTGCATTTCCATTCTTTCTTTTATTCCTAAAGCCACATCTTGAAATCAGTGGGGCCACATCATTGCAACAGAGAAGTATTTGGCACTGCATTGTCTGAGAGTTTCGTCTCTCCACACATTGTTCTTATTGTAACTGGAAAACATATGTCCCATTACTTTTGTTGTGGAAATATCAAGTGAGATGTAGAACGTCAACTACAGTTGTTGGAGGAGACTGTAATGGTCGGGGACGCCTCTGGAATAAATGCTGGAACCTGAAGAACAACTCTCCACACCACTTGCTGCAGTTTCCCAAATGGTGGTAAAATTCTGAGACCAAATACATGGAAGAGATTGGTTGTTTCCTGAAACAAAGCGTAACACTTTTTCTAAAATTGTGAGATTTATCTCACTTTTTCTGTTTTAGAAGACTGCTGCTTGAGAGTATGCTGAATACCTTTCCTTTTAATTTTTTCTATTAGCAAGTCAATCTCTCAATGAGCTTTTGGGCAGGCAAGAAGGTAGTTATGCACTTAAATATTATCATTATTTTTATGTGAGTAGTACTGGCGTAGACAATTTTAATTCAGCTGCAGCTACTTAACCAAAACAATTTCTGTCAGGCCTTTCTTTCATATCACTAGACTGAAACAGCATGAGTCAGCGGTGCATCCGGAATGACTCGGCAATTTATCCCATTAGGGGTATTCTGGCATCGCTGCTGCAATTGGAAAGAAGAGGCAGCAGAAATGAAAGTATGTAACTTCATTATTACAATTCATTTCCTCGGTGCAGGCAAAATGTCATCCATAAGTTGTTGCAACCTCTGCATTCACAACATACCAAGAAGAATTAGTTATTTGGATGTTTCCTGCTTCAGTCTCACCACACTGAATCTTTGATTGCAGCCTGCCTTGTTGTATCTCTGGGGATGCTTCCTGCAGCACTGATTTTTGCCAGACAGCTCAACTGGGTTCACACACACAATTTCTCACACACAAATATCAGACGCGCATTTGGGAACATCATCGTTCGTTTGTCTGCACAAGGCAGGAAGACTCGTGCACCCAAATGGATTTCATGCCTGTCAGTTTAATCACTTTTGTGTGGAGGTTCCAGCACTCCTTAGCTTGAAGTGATTTGGCTTTGAGATGTGAGTATGCTGGGATGTATTTGTATGGACATGGTGTATACAATGCATGTGTTGTGTACAATCTGGGTATAGCCTAGTCGGAAGCTGAAAACTAATTTAATGACTAATTTCATGTATTTTAATCATTGGCTCCAACAAAGACATAATTTATTTTAGATGTACCCTAGTATTTTCTGTTTAGCGTTACTTCTCATGACACAGGATAAGCCAATGATTCTGATCGAGGGAACCTCCTTTCCTTGTGTGCTTGCTGCGATTACAATACTTGGCATCCAACATCGCAAACACTTGCTCTGGAAGCTGTAACAATGTCACTTGAAAGGCCAACTGCATTAATCTGTTATGGAACAGAGTTTTTGTTTAAGTCCATGCCTTCTCATTTTAAAGGTCACATGATGACATCAAAGATCAATAAACGGTTAATGTGTTATATTTCCGTGGTGAGGAAAGAGCAGATTAAGAAGTGCTATAAAAAGCAATTGTACTTTTTCAATGGTTACGGCTTTACATTTTGACTTGGGGTGTTATTTATGCAATTGCCATATTCCCATGACTCCATCACAAATGAGTTGTGAAATTCAATAGTGTATCCTGGCCAGGTAAATAAATGGGGATGAAATATTATAATAGCTTTCACATTTCGTATCCTATGTGTTTTATCTCAGATAAATAGGCTCAATAAATGTTACAGTATATGCACTTGTGCCACAAATATTACATTTGATACCTAATGGGTCATAAAGTGCCTTTTGCAAACCTTCAAAGAAATGTCAGTCTGTTCTATGGAAAATGTATTTCAGTACTAAATTTACTTTATACTCTTTTGCCCTACTGAAGTTATTCCTGTCTTACACTTCTAAACTATGTAGATAGTAAAATTTATGTTTTGGGTTTGATCTGCCTCGTGGTTACAAAGCAGATCTTAGTTCCACTGAAGTGAAGTGGTAGAAGCTGGATTCTTTGCATCCTGTTGTGTTTTAATGTGTTCAATATTATATTAACATAAGAATAATAATATCAAGCCCTATTATAAGCTTCATAAATTTTATTATTTGAACTTATAAACCAAAAGTAATTTACAATATTGCATCAGAGTAAGTCTAAATTATGTTACAGAGGTCTGTATTCCATAGAATGGATCCTCTGTTGTGTTTAACACAGTTTGACCTTAAGTGATGTGACTGATGGTATGACCTGAAATGACAACTCTAAAATAGAGGATAGATGCAGCATCAGCTATAATCTTGTGACTTTTGTTCACTTGAATGAGAACTCAGTTAAAATTTTGGTTGATGTGAGAGTAATCTTTAGCTAAAGTAGGTTTAGATAAACTATCTGACTATAGTCAACAATTTAATGGGTTAATGCTTAAGTCAATTTAGGAAGTTACAGAAGGGCTGAAAATCTAACTTTGTAAAGTAATATTCCATAACTGATAACTTTGAAATAAACTTGTTTCATCTAAGACCTGAATTTTATAGATGTGGCTCATGGAAAGAGAACAGGTATTTATTCTAAGCAGAATATGGCACATATCGATATAGCCAAAAGTAGAGTTACATCTAGATGACAGTGTTAGTTTCGCATGTATTTTAGTGTTCAGGATGATGCAGTCCCGGATGATTCCAGTTATGTATAATGGGAAGTTCTTGCATGTTGCAGAGACAAGGCTAATATATCATTTTTCTTCGTTGTTCCATACAGGCTAGTACAAGAATAACTAGTTAATGGTTGCAAGATGTCAGTAAATCTTGGCCACAGAATATTAAAATTATAGAATCTAAGTTAATTAAGATTCATCATATTTATATTAGATATATGTTACTGAGGTTTACATGTGCATTACAGCTATGGTCTTTGAATTGTTTCCGATCATCATAAAGATTTGAGCTAAAGAAAACGGATGGTTAAAATGGCACTGTGGTGAAGCTGGGCTGCACTCCATCCAGAATGCCAGGAAAGTCTGTCTGCACTCCATCCAGAATGCCAGGAAACTCCAAGGAAGTTTTCTTTAACTTGTGTTAGTTTGTAGAAATTTATTTCATGTTCAGGATTTGTCGACAGTGAGGAAGAATATAAAACATGTAGTCGTACTTGGCTAAAGATTTGTGAAAAAAAAAATGAAATGACAGCCAGTCCTTATTACCATGGCTGCCCCTTAGACCTGGTGTTAGTTCAGGGAACCATTAGGAACCCATCCACTTCCAGCAAATTCTTTGAAAGACTTCCCATCAAATGAGATGGGATTGAGCCAGATCCTTTGGCTGAAATATTTGAGTGTATTCTTCAAGCAGTAAATTTCAATAAGTTGTCACTTATTACATAGAGAATTAGGTAGAAAAAAGGCATGGGAATATAGTTGGGCAGATAACTGTATTCACCTTCAAATTAAAATTTTTGATCAGAAAACTAAAGTCTAGAGGAGTTAATTATCCTGTTAAATCAGCTCTCAAACAAATCTGTTGAGCAATAAAATTAAAACAGTAAAAAAGATCCATAAGCAGACACTGACAACTGGGGCTACCTTTTGCTATTCCTGAGGAGCTCTCAAAAGAAGGTTTACAAGGTAGCTGCCGTTGCTGTTGCTCCTTGGGCAGAATGCTGATCTACTGGACTGGCTGTTGCTAGAGTGATCCGTTCCATCACACGAGTAATTTGTTTAAAGCCTGTCAGAAGTTCACCATTCTAATAAGAGGGAGATTCCTGTAATCTGCAGTAAGAGTAATTAAAGATTTGTGTTACATACTTCTATCTGTCTTGCGCACATATTCTAGAAATAATTTATGTACAAAAAAGTGTCTCAAACTGACTCCCCTGAGGCTAGTGATGTATTTCCCACTCCCTTAGTAAGGTTAAGACTTGGTAAGAGAGGGTGATTAAAATCAGAATTAAAATGTGAATTGTAAGGAGACTTGTGTCCTCTCCAGAGATCATGTAGTAACCGTTGCTCTGTGAAAGGAAGAGTTAAATGATCCTCAGAAACACTGCTATTTTTCTAAAAACTGGAAGTAACAATTTTTTTTCCTGTTTAAAGAACTTTTTTCAGTTGTAAAGTGTTGGAGAGGCTCTGTTTCTTTTTCTTCAGAAACAAACCCAAGTCTCTCACCTTAGTCTGCATGCCCCTGCATGGGATGCTCCACAAAACATCACGTACCTATGTGTCCAAACGGACACTGTGGCTCAAAGAAGAGGAGGTCTCAGACAAAGCTATTTATGAGTAGGCATCAGCCATCTGAACAGAGTGGCAGACCTTTAATTGCAGCAGCTATCCACTGGGCATGCTTTTATGTTCTTAACAAGTCCTTAAAGAGTCAGTGACTCTAAATCTTTTGTATAGAATGCTCTGAGTAAAAGAGTTTATGAGGTGTATAATGTCCCATGCTCTGTACTTCCTAACTACCAGATTGACTTTTGAAGCTCAAATAAAATCTGACGTGCTGGGTCTTCTGACACATCAGCAGCTAAACATCTCTCAAGGGCTGAGACCAATGGGTTTCCAGACGCTGCCCCACCTTTGTATAGCTTACATGCATCATGAACAGGGAGGTCACCAAATTATAAAAAACAAGTTTAGAAGCCTGTTCAGCTTGGTTAATTTTATCCTACTTTCTTCTTCTGTTTTAATAGGCAAACTACAAGCTCTTGTCTTGAATTTTCTGATCTGATAGACAAGCAATTTGTTGGTGTTTCCAGTCATTAATAAGGGACTTTATGGGAGGTAATAGAACAATTACTGCTTTAGCGCTGTAAGCATTTGTCACATCTCCTTAGATGGAGCAACTGTAATTTCTAAATCGTTAATCTCTTTTTCCAAGAGCTGTATTTTTCTAGGCTTGCCTTTCTTTTTCAATATAGACAGTTCAGAGAGTTTTGAAGTTTTTCCTCATTAAATGTTGGGATTTGAGTTGGTGGAAAGCCTATACTTGTTGCAGTAGCTAATAGTTTCAAACTGCATATATTGCATTTGAGATAGACGTGGATGAAGAAACTTCAAAAGTGTTGCATTCCATTACAGCGTGAAATTCCATGAAAGCTAAAGCACATTGAGAAATTGCATTGTCTTCCCCATCATTTAGTTTCAAGAAAGAAAGAGCTCACAAAAATGTCAAAACTCAGTAAACTCCATATTAAATATAATGAGCTTTTGGCTTTGGTACTGCCAGAATCACTGGCAGATGGAAATGTTTAAAACCTTCATAAAACCCTTCTCCTATTTTCTAGCCTGAATTTTTTCAAGAATGGTTAATACACCTGGACAGATTGTTGTTAATTCAATGCTGTCATATAGCTTAAATAGACATTCACTGCATTTAGCACTCTAATGTACTTCAGACATCGATCATAAACCTTTTCAAGCTTCAGTCTGCTAGGCTGAACCTAAGTTCATTTAGTTTTCTTGTGGAAGATAGGCTGTGCCTTTCCCATTCATCTTAGTAATGATTTTCTGTGCTTGATCCAGTTTGCATTCATTTTTCTTGAATGGGGGTTGCTGAGGCTGTGCATAACACTGGGACAGGAGTGATTCCAGTATCTTGTGCAGTGGCAGAACAGAAATATTTCACCTGCTGTCCCCTAAGCTTGAATCACAGACTCACTGAATTGTTGAGATTGGAAGAGACATCTGGAGAAATTATACTCCAACCTCCCTGCTTAAAGCAGGGTCAGAATATCAGTCAACTGAATATCAGTCAGCTCAGTATGTCAGGTTAATACTCAGTAGTGCTCCAGAAAAAAAAGAAAAAAGAAAAAAAAAGAAATTCAGATATTGAGAAAAAATCAGGAAAAAATTTAAACAAAACAGGAAGCAGTATAATGTCACTGGATGTTGTGCACTTTAATCTATAACACTGTATATAAAGCTTTGGTTCTATGCCTCAAATGGAATGCAGGAGAACTCCAGAAGGTGGAAAATCATGGAAACAGCATGCCAAATCAAAGGACTGAAACTGCTTCCTCTTGGAGAATCAATGAAGAGTAGGGCTTTTTAGCTTGTGAAGGATATGGTAGAAATCTGTAAAATCAGAGTGGCATGGAAAAAGTGAGAAGGAGGTGGTTCACTGTCTCCTCCAACAAGATCTGGGGCACGAAATGAAAGTAGCAGCAGGCAGGATCAGAAAAGCAAAAGAAGATGCTGCTTGAAGGATTCAGCTGTGGACCTCTCTGTCACAGGATGCTGTGGATAGCAAAAGTTTTCCCAAGTTCAAAAGTCAGCTGGACAAATCGATGAAAGAAAAATCAATTAACAGCTATTTAATAAGAGACAATCTCTGGCTTAGGAGTCTGAAAGAGTATTCTGAGTAAATATAATTCCCTTCTATCCTTGTTCTTCGCACTCTTTGTGTGATAGAGTGCACAGCTTTTAAAAGCTTTTGGTTTTAATTTAGAATGAAGTTAAATGTTGAAATCTTGAAATCCTGTGTAAATATTAGTTCTCCTTAAATCTCCCGTTTCTTGAGACCAGTCACAGTGAGAAATTCTATTGAAGAATACCATTTTTATGTAATACAAGAGTATAATGAGCTGCTACTTTTTCTCTTTCACCAGGATTATTTTATTGAGTACTTCTAATTTACTTCAGGGGAAAAGAAGGTGACCACTATTATCTCTTAAGAGGGTTGACATTGTAAAGACATCAGTAGGTGCAAGAAATGTGTATTTCCACCAGAAGATACATGTTTTCTGAGATGCTTCAATTTGCTCAGATCTGTGTCATCCATAAGAAATAGGAAAATCGTACGTGCTGGTAATGTTCAGAGTTGGCCTGAAAAAATGGAAAAAACCCTAATTAAGTTAATGACTGAGGGCTAAATTCTCATTCACTTGAGTATGTGTAACAAAGGCTGAATATTGTAATCTTTAATGACCACCCAGAAGTCAGACTTGCCAAGAGTGAGGATTGAATATTTCTATTAATTGCACAAGTGGTCAGATATACCTCTGGTCACTCAGGCTTTTCAAAGAAAGAATTCCCCCGGAGCACGCTGAGACTGGGCAGGAGCGCTGGCTTCCTCATTCACATTGCAATAGTTCCTAATTGTTTCCTACTAGTAACTTGATATCTCACCTCACAGAAATGATATTTTCAGCAAATGTCTATGCCTTATACTTTTGTAAATACAGTAGAGTAATATCTTCAGCTTTAACCTCTTGATGATCTTATGGGAGAGAATAGCATTTTTTTTGGCTAAACCCAGTGTAACACAATCTGTCCTCCTGCTGTTTCTCAAAGAAATGTCCTACTCTACTGTACTTACAATTACCAAGCTAGGTAAATATCTACTTCTGTTTAAAGACAGCTGTTCTAAGAGTTTGTCTTTAAAGCTAATAGGAATACTTGTTGATTTTATTTTGCGAAAAAGAAAAAGTAAACAGTGAAAACACAAAAAAATGTACAGTCCAAAGTTTTTGTTTCAAAACCTCAGGTTTTGAATTTGGAGATGGGTACCTTATTTCTGCTATTGCCTTCTTAGAGTTATGCTTCAGTTTGCCTCTCATGGAAGTAAAAGGCTCTCAAGCTACAGCTCTGATCCAGAACCATGATAAAATTTAAAGCCCTCTGCATATTTCTCAGTGATAAGTTTTTTTAAGAAATGAATCAGCGTTTTTCCAAGGAAAGCCAATGCTTTATGGAAAACTTTTTTTTTTTTTTTAGTAGGAAAAAAAAAAACACACCTCCTTTTAAAACCAGATGCAGCCATCCACTTTATGGAAGGATGGAGGAAAGAAATCTTTTACTTCCGTTCTAGATATTTTAATGTCACCCTTTGACTTAGCCAGATTCATTCTTACCAAGTTATTTTGTGATTCTTTGGGTGCAGTGTTTCCTGTAGCTAATGGGATCAGACCATTGTATATTACATCTCACTATGAGCAGGGGTCTGTTCCTTAATTCCTCTTTTCACTGTTTTCTGCTAACCTGCATCATCAATGGAAATTGTCCGGAGCCAGGCCAGCAGCTTCTCCCAAGGCATCTTGCTTGTTTCCTGCCGAGGGTCTTATAATGGCTTTTCACTGTTCGCCTGTTCCAGCAATTATTTCCTGGTTTCTGGCCAAACAGTGATTCACACAGCATAGAAAGGTTTCATTCCACTTCTGTTTTCAGTTTCCAACTTTCTGGTGTTTTCCTGCAATTTCACTTCCAGAAGACATACTACCTTTTTTCTTCCTTTATAACCTCCTACTTCATTCAATTTACTGTCATTTGTCTACTTCTCCACCTCTTCCTTTCATGCCGTTAGAACAGAGCTTTGCTGGAGAGTTTAGAAGCTGCAGCAGCTTGCATTTAGTTATTCTTTGCTCTTGAAGATTTTTCGCATTTATAATAGAGTTCTAAGTTTCTCATATTTTCTTCTATATGGAAAAGAGTTTTTTTCTTCCAGCAGAAGACGTTCTGACATGGGACTGTCTTTTGATGTGTGGTCTTAACTGTGCAGAAGAGCACAAAGGATAGCTCAGCTTTGTAACATCTCTTTTATGAGGCCTCGTACCCAGCAATGAAGGTTGGAACTGGTGTTCACAAGTAACAATACTACATGCTTTTTTCCTTCTTTCCTTTGTTTAAGAAGCAGGACTCACTTGTATGAAAATAGCAGCAAGGTGTTTTCAAGTAAAAAGCAAGGAATAATGATGCTGTTCTGTTCAGGAAGCAAAATAGTTTTCTAGAATTGATAATGAATCACAGAAGATATCTTAATAAACACATCTGCTTTGGTGTAAGCCTAGAGCTTTCAAATGCTATGACCTTGCACTGAGAAGCAACATTTGATTGTTAAATATAATTTTTACCCTGAGCTAATTTTGTCACACTTCCTTGATGACTCAAAAATGCAATATCAATCTCCCTTCCACAACCTGTGAGAAATACAATATAAGTAGACTGATTAAAAGTGCTTATTTATACCAAATCCTCTGACATTAAATTGTGGAGTCTATGGCAGAATAGCTGAACTTAACTCATTCCGAGTCTGTAAAATACTGAAAGAAATAGGTAGAGAAACAGCATGCAAACTTTAATCTCCAGTGCTGGGAAGAAAAGGCATTTTAATAAGTTAGTAAATGAAAGAGAAACAGTAGTTTATGTTGTTATATTAATAGGAAAAAAAGGTGTTATTATTATTCACAATACTTGTTGCAATTTTGTGTTTTGCCAAACGCAATATTTTTGTGTCTTGTATTTTTTTTACTGTTGAAGGTTTAAATTCCACATACAAATGGAAATGGAAGAGGAAGGAGAGAAGGAAGACTAGAATTTATTTACAAAAAGATTTTTATATTTCTGTATCTGCTGTCCAAATGTGTACTGATTTGTAGACCAAGCACAAGGACTCGGTTGTAATTGATGTTCTAGACTTCTAGTTCGATTTCCACAGTTCCATAAGCATAAGATTTTTATAAGAAGCCAGATATCCTCCCGGAGACATATATAAAGGGGAATTTATTTACTCTCTATTGGGTTACAGTTTTTAAAATCCTCTTCAAAGGAGTTTTTATGTAGACTCCCATATCAGTGTGCGTGAATTATTGTGTGTAGTTACTGCATGCTTATGAAACTGGAGTCTCTTTGAGTAGCGGTACCCTTAAAGGCTGCATTCCTTTAGCTTTTTTCACCTCCGGCATGGCTGTAATACGTGGTAATTCTTCATTCCCTTGTCTAATAAATATACAATATGCATGTACAAATATAAATCTAGTTGTATATATTGTAGTTCACGACTCTTCTTTCCAGTCTTAGAGAGACAGAGTTCATAGCAAAACCCAGATCCCCAGGACCCAGCAGTTACCCATCGTGTGACTAGGCTTTCCTGCTGTTTTGTGTCATTGGGGAAAAGGAAATAACAGAACGTTGTTCTGTGCATCACCATTTCATGAAACTGGGAGTTCTTAAAACCAGAATCTTGCTCTGGAGAAGTACCACATCTCTGTGATATCACAAACATCTGGAGTCATTCCTTTCCCCAGCTTTGGAAATTTTGGTAGTGGCACTGGCTTTCAGTGGACCCCACTTCATTGCTGCCCAAGTGACTTTTGAGAGAAGGAAGAAGCATCGCTAAAACGTGAGTCCAGATGAGCACTGCCTATTCGGGTGAGAGGGTCACAACTTTGAGTGGTGTTTACCAAAGCTCACAGTATTGAGGCTTCTTCTGGTACTCCAGCGTTAATTAAAAAAATGGCAACCCCTTGCTGTGCATGTCCCATCTCACTGTAATGACTCGCCTCACTTCTCATCGTTTTAGGAAGATTGCATCACCGGATGTGCTAGAATCAGATATTGCAACATGTGGGATGACTGATAACAGAAATTAGCCCTATTTTACCTGCAGAGCTGGAGAGTCAATAACAAAACTTGTTGGTACCTTTAGCGCTTTTGCAATTACTTATTTCTTTGCAGTAAATATTTTTGTTTTCAGCTTAGTTAGAACCTAATGAAACAGCTGGTGTTCCTGGAAGACGTTTTTAGGGCCTTGGTAAGCAGTAGCAGTTCATCAGCCAGAGCAAGTGAGAGCGTGGATTCAGTGAATTACAGCAAACCGACCACGGGCAAAGATCCCTTTGACATGGGAGCTCTCCTTCCCTCCCTGTCAATTCTCCTCTTTTTGTGTACAGGAATCTGGACTGAAAATATAATATTTAATGAATTTTTGAACAATGCCTTTCTTTTTGGATTGAAGAGTCGCAGCAAAACTGACTTGCGTGTCATGAAACCCATTGGAATGATTTCCTTCCAAGGGGGATAAAAGCAATGCACAAGCACAGCCTGTGAGTTTACTGGCATTAATTATACGGTAGTGATGTGTTGTGTGTGACAGAAGAATGAAGTCATGCTTTTGTCAGTGGCATTTATATTAGTGTTCTTTTTCATGGAAGATACATGGATGACAAAATATTGATGTTCTTTAAGCTGTTATTATTTTATTATGCCATTGATGTTGCTAATATACTGTAGTTATGCTAATGAATTACTAGGGATTGTGTCTCCAAGGTTTGTCCACAAAATATACACTGAATGGAGAAAATGTACAAAGTGCAAAATTGTTATATTCACTTCTGTATCATATATGTGAGAAGTTGCTTTTATTATGTATTGATATATACGGCATTGCTTATTAATTTGCAGTAAATACTTTTATTGTCAGCTGAGATAGAAGTTAATGAAGGAAACTGGGGGTCACTCAAAGACTTTCTGTTGATTTCGATGAGCGATTTCTTGAAGTCTATCCTAATTTTGTGTTGTAAAGGGTCAGACTTTGCATGAAAGTTTCTACTGCAACATCTCCTACAAAACACTGCTCTTCCATATTCTGGTAGGCTTGTGCAGATGGTCTTATTTGTAGATGGAGCTGTGGGATATGGCCTGCCTTGAGTGTAGTACCTTCTGTAAAATATTTACATTGCAGACCACTGCTTGTTTTGATTTCCTATCAGCTTTGGAAACTTTGATCCTCATACCTGAAGAAGAGTACCATAAATCACATATTTTTGTTTAAAGGCATATTAGAATTGTTGAGTATATATGTTCAGCATCAAAACCCTGTCATTTATACTACATGTGTTTTTTGGGTTATTTTCATAAAGGTGGCTGCCTTCTGTGATCACTGCAAAGCAGTACTGTTAATATAAATAATAATGAACATATATTAATTTTTCCCTCACTTCTTGAAGTAGTGAGGTAGTTCAAAATGTGAATCCTGAGGCCACTTTCATAACCTCTTGCTGCTTGTCACAGTATTTTCACAGTATCTTCCCACATGCCATTTGAGACTCTTTGAGTCAGTGCCCTTATGATGGTCATATGCCAGGGAAGAGAATCCTGTAAATGCTCTTCAGGCAGGATTAAACAGTAGTTAACAACCTGAACAAAGACCTTGAAAAAGATTTTAAACATTCTCATCAAATATACAGCCATCTACATAAAGGGGAGGAAGCACAGAGGAAATATGACTTTTCTCATCTGCTGCCTGAGCTGCTTTCAAAAGGCTCCCAGTCCAGCCTAAGCCTGGTGAATTGGGATCAGCAGATATATTTTTCTTACTCTTTGAGAAGATGTTTGTTGTGAAGTTGCCTGAAATGCAAAGCAATGGTGATAGAATAATGCTGTAATGGAAGATCAAACTCATTCTTTCTGCTACATTAGTCTGATTTTTGTAATGCCCTCCCATGAGCGTATAAGATCCTTGATGCGTGGAGCAATGCTGGCATAAGTTATTAGCTCTCTGCCCCGATTTGTTTGTTCATCCTGGATAGTCATAAAATGTGTTTGTTTCAGACTCAAGTCTCTGCTTTCTAATTAGATAACAGTAAACTATTTTCTGTTTGCTTGGTTTTTTTCTATGAGAATGTTGGAGGGAAGGAGCTAGATTATTTGGACTTTAAAAATGATCTTTACAAGAATAAGGGTTTAGGATCCATTGCAAATACCTGTCTGTTTACATCAGCACAAAATTGTTGAGATTGCTTGTTCATGATAGCAAACCATTTAGTAAAAGACTTGGAATATAACCTTTGTAATAAATATTTCCAAAACTGTGGTGATCAGTATTTACTGTTAAGTCTGGCAATGTGTTATAAATTAATGATGACTCAATTTTTCCCTTTAAATTCATTCATCAGAATGTCCAAATTAGATTATACTGTCTCCAGGCTTTTACTTTAACAGACTGTTTAAACCTCTGTGGAAAAATGCTGTGAAATCTAATAGGAACAAGAATGGTGAGATTCTACAAGAATTTAATAAAGTCCCATGGAAACTTTTAAAGTTACTCCTAGAACTAAACAGTAAGTGATACCTTAGATAGACTTTTGAAATAGCTCATAAAATTTTATAGCAGCGATATAACTTTCTAGAACATTATGTAGGATTTTTGGGGAAAAAAACCTCAAAGCATCAAAAGACTATCATTTTTTTTTAATTTCCAAAAGAATGTTTCCATACAGGAATGTTTCAGTCTAACCTGTCATTAAGATGTCAGATCTGTAATGGAAAAAATCCAGGCAGAATACACCATCTTTTAGCCTGCGTCAATTATTTTTACATTCCAAGCATTGCCATCTAGTTTAAAATGGGTGCCACACCTTGTGGCCAGCGTGAAACATTGAATTAACTTCTGGCTTCAGCTGAGCCCTCAGAAAAAAATTTTGATGCTTATCACTTCTGTTTGAGATATTTCCCTGTATGCAGGAAGATTCCATTACCCAGCCCATCCTTTACATAAGATTGGGACAATTAATTTAGAGGTTGTTCACGAAGGAAGAAAGAAGGAGCTGCACTGTGAGAAAGTAACTTACCTAGAAAGGCTCAGCTCCAAGGAAAGATGGAATAACGTTTGTACCTTCCTTGGCTGGGGTGCTTCATAGTGCAGGCTACACCAGTACAATGATGTTTAGTCATCAGTGTTCCACCCCTCAGCTGAAATGTGGTACAGTAAAGAATCACGTCTCTCTAGCTGAGCATATATTGCACATTGTGATACGAGAAGCATTGAAGACGTGAATAAGAAAGCAAACCAAAAAACTTTCTATTGCGTGGTGGAACTGGGATGAGTCACAGCTGGGTGTGGAAAACTGCCTCTGACCTTACACCCAAGCACAATTTCTGATGAACTGAGAAGCTCCGTGAAGTTGTTTCTATAAGTGAATTACAGAGTCTGATCACAGAAAACACTTATAAAATCTTACTTTCAGTGTTTGATGGGAATGATTGTTAATATGCTTTGTGTTTTGGCTGAAGGTGTCTTTTTGGCATCACAGGAATCATAAATGGACTGATTTTTTTTTAGCTTCATCTCCTGAGTTTTGCATACAAGCATTGCTCATGTGAGATGAATTTTTCCATCATGTTTTGAGCTTGCAAGAAGATTATGCTGTGTCATGAACATTAATTTTATTTCCCATTTTGTTCCATATCCCTACTTTGTAAGGTGTTTGAACAACTGTTCCTGAACTCCTTTTTCTATAACCCCGATCATCTTTTCCTTTCCCTTGGTATGATTTTTGGATTTTTCCACTCTTTCTGTGAACAGTTTGAATTTGAGGAGGTGTTAATGCATTTTAATTTGCCCATGTTATTTTTACATAGGAATACTTCAACTGGGCTGTGGGTTTTTTTTTTTTGGTTTTTAAATAACAGCTACTTCTGTTGTTAATATTCAGAGAAGATGGTTTGACCTATGTGGTGGGTTGACCCTGGCTGGATGCCAGGTGCCCACCGAGCCGCTCTTTCACTCCTCTCCTCAGCTGGACGGGGAGAGAAATTATAATGAAAGGCTCATGGGTTGGGATAAGGACAGGGAGAGATCATTCACCAATTACCATCATGGCAAAACAGACTCGGGGTAAAATTAATTTATTTCCAATCAAATCAGAGTAAAATAATGAGAAATTAAATCTAAATCTTAAAACACCTTTCCCCCACCCCTCCCTTCTTCCTGGGCTCAACTTCACTCCCAATTTCTTGACCTCCTTTCCCTGAGCGGTGCAGGGGGACGGGGAACAGGGGTTGTGGTCAGTTCATCACACATTGTCTCTCCTCAGGGGGAGGACTCCTCACACTCTTCCCCTGCTCCAGTGTGAGGTCGCTCCCATGGGAGACAGTCCTCCATGAACTTCTCTGATGTGAGTCCTTCCCATGGGCTGCAGCTCTTCACAAACTGCTCCAGCAGGTCCCTTCTGTGGGGTGCAGTCCCTCAGGAACAGATTTCTCCAGCTTGGACTTCCCACGGAGTCACAGCCTCCTTTGGGTGCATCTGCCTCCTCTGACATGGGGTCTTCCCCAGGCTGCAGGTAGATATCTGTTCCACCGTTACCCTCCATGGCTGCAGGTGGATATCTGTTCCACCGTTACCCTCCATGGCTGCCGGTGGATATTTGTTCCACCGTTACCCCCCACGGACGGAGTCACAGCCTCCTTTGGGTGCATCTGCCTCCTCTGACATGGGGTCTTCCCCAGGCTGCAGGTAGATATCTGTTCCACCGTTACCCTCCATGGCTGCAGGTGGATATCTGCCCCGCCGTTACCCTCCATGGGCTGCCGGGGGCCAGCCTGCCTCACCATGGTCTTCACAGTCTGCTCCAGTGCCTGGAGCACCTCCTGCTCCTCGTTCTTCACTGGCCTTGGTGCCTGCAGAGTTGTTTCACATATTCTTAATCCTCTCTGGCTGCAAAATTTTGCAGGGTTTTTTTCCTCCCTTCTTAAATATGTTATCACAGAGGTGCTACCACCGTCTCTGGTGGGCTCAGCCTTGGCCAGCGGCGGGTCTGTCCTGGACGGCTGTTGGACACAGGAGAAGCTTCCAGCAACTTCTCACAGAAGCCACCCTTGTAGCCCCTCTGCTACCAAAACTTTGCCACGCAAACCCAATACAACCTATAAGCTTGACTTCTGTCGTTGTTTCTGGAAACTTTTGAGCCATCTGCTAGGTAGTTCAAAGAAATGTCCATAAAACTTAGGGAGGCATCACTGATGTGTGCAGATCTGTTCCTTAACTTTTCTACCTTAAAGAACAAATGATTCAATATTCTGTATTTCCTAAAAGAGAAGCTATACTTGCACTTAAAATTTAACTTAAAGCAAATTCAGCAAAAAATCGTAAAGTTCATGATGAAAACAGAAGGTGTTTTGATAAAATCACTGCGTTGCCAACTGGAATGTGATTGAGTTACTTTAAGAAAGGTCAGCTTTTGGTACAGTGGGTTTTAAAGGGTAGCTCTTACTTTACAGCCTCTGGTAGCAGTAACAGCTATTCTCATCTGTTTTGCCTAGTGCCTTTATACTTTGGAGAATGTTACACCGTAACCACAGTTTATACAGTAATTGCCTTCCTTGGGATACTCCCAGTGTAAGGGGCACGTTGCTCACAAATAAGGGTTTTCACATGCTGAGAGGAAATTGGCGAGTAGTTTGAATACATGATAGGAACTAGACTAAGGTTTCCATTAACTACTCCCATAGAAAAATGTTGCAGTGGTCAAATATTTTGCTATTAAAAAGCTGGCTAACAACAAGGGATGTGATTCTGCTAGATATGAATCTATTTATAACCACTAAAAAAATGAGATGCCAGGTCAAAACCAAGTGCAGGGAATGGCATTTGCCAAAAAGATTGATTTTCGTTTAATTTTCCCCATGTAAGTCAATGGTAGAAAACACAGTGACTTCAGTGTTAGCAGAATGCATCCAAACATTCCTTTAAAAAAAGTTACCAAGAGAAAATGTTAACTCCCCCAAAATGTGCAGCAAGTCTAAAATTACTTTTCATATTAGACTAACTTTGTGAGGAAAATCATTCAGCTTAAGGAAAATAATATCTTACATAGATAATCTATGAATTATAAAAGGTGAAAATAAATTTAAATTATTGAAAATATCACTAACAGGTGTAAGTAAAACACTTGAGCAAAGTGGTGAAATAGTCAAGTTCTCACACATACTGAGAATAATATTATTGGCATTTCTAAAAACTTGGTAGAAATTAATATTTAATTATGGATGACCTACTCTTTTATCTTGACTCCGCTGCAGTCCTGCTGCTTGGAACTAGGAAAACAACCTCAGTGCAGGAAGTAAAGTAGGCTCTTTCATACTTATTCTGCAGCAAAGCCCAAAGCCTTCATATAAGTGCCGTCAGCATTTATAAAACATGTAAAAATGAGTCTCCTTGTTAACTGATATCTGGCACAATTCTTGGAATGGATTCTGACATTCTGGTCTGTATGTTCCATTATACAAAGGGCATGGGGTTTGGCCACAGCCGGCTAGCAGAGAAATCCTTTACTGTAGGAGGACTCCCTGCTGGGGCTTCCAAGCTGGACCTCAGCCCAGGAGCATTATTCTTACTAGTATCTGCTCTGTCCTCTGCACCAAGAAGAGCTCTAATGAAGGAGAAGATCTGTTTCTGTCTAATAGTTTCCTTACTGTGTTTGTAGGTCTCCAGTATGATTGCAGATCTACAAAATGGGGAAAGCAGGGTTCAGAACAGTCAGTCTCCTATGACCTTATTTCTTTGTCCAGTTGTGAGTATTAAATATCTTATCCAGAATTCTAATGCCAAGGTTAAAATACTTTTTTCTTGAACTAGTTTGCTGTGATGAAGTAGAATTGTTCAGGAGACAGATTGCTCTGAGAGCAGAAGATTATTAAGTGCAATTCACTTTGTTAAACTGAGCAATATGCATTGCTAAATTGAGCTTTTCTCAGTGCTGGGTGGCCATTCTTCTAGATGCATGATGAAGCGAGGGGATTGGAACCAAATTCCCTGCTTGGATCTGATCATCAGACCAATTCCCGACATCTGAGCTTCTAATTATGATTTATTAAGAACTTGGCATGAAGCCCAGATCTGTTAAGGAACCAGAATTCATTGCCCCCACTAGAATCATGACAATTCACATGTCAGACCATGTAGCAGTTGTGGATCCCAATGTGTCAGCCCGCTGGTTATGTGACAGCAACACTTAATCACATCATGACCAGCCCTGGCTGTGCCGGGTGGCATGGCAGGAAGACCGACACCAACAGCTTACTGCCAGGATGTATGGTGCCCTGCTTGGGTGCACTGCCACAGCCACCTTCGGGCTCTGGAATCCCGTATACCAAATGTGGCTGGTAACTAAAAAAGGATCCAGCTGTTTGTGGCTGAATGATGGGATCCTGGAGCAGGAAAAGGGCAGTGACATTGACCTGAAGGAGTGTGTAGTATTGAGGTTGGAACGAGTAAGCATGAGACAAAGCCCCACAAGTGAGCTTTATATTCAGTGCATGAAAATTTTTGTCTAAAACTATTGTAACAAGACTAGTGTCTGCTGTTGTACTAGTGATGGAAATGTTTGTCTAAATATTTCATTTTAGCAGATTTCTGGAAAAGTGAGAGTGCTAAATTGTATTGCGTTATCTGATAACAATATTGACGTCCACTCAACTTGTCATTCTTCCCAGGAAGCTGAAGCAACAGTACTTTTTGGAGAATCTTTTGGATTGTAGTTAATTGTTAACAGTAAGGTAGGATGGTTTTCAAAATATTCCTCAGTTAGATACCTAGCAGCTCATAGAACTACAGAGTCTTTGAATCCATTAGTTATTACATACTTTAAAAAGCAGATAAAAATTCCTTCCTTCACTGGTATAATGCTGCTCACCTAAGTTCTCTGGAATGTATTTTGTGGACAGCACCATTAATGTGAATCTTCCAACCTGTATTAAGCTATCAGTATCTCTAGTTAAACAGGCTTTAAAATTGCTGACTGCACTATTAAAATGCATTTGGAGAGGGGAAAGACTCAAAGCTTACCTTAATATCCTTTATTATAAATAAATATCAGAGTTCATTTCAGCCTAGTGTCGACAGAAGAGATGACTCCATTTGAAGGAGTGACTCGTTTGGAGTCAGTCTCATCATTTATATCAGTAGCAGATGTATTTTTTTGCATGGCTGTTTGCTGTTGCAAATATTAACCTACAAGAATTTGGCAGCACAATGAGACCGTTCAACTGACTGATGCAGGACTGCTATCCTGCACTGAACATATGGAGAGTCATCCTGTATTGAGGTATCTCATCACTTTCGCTGTCATTTAACTTCATCAACCTTTAAAATAATGAAATAATTTTACTTGCCAGAAAATGTCTGTATGGACAAAGCTTTCTAGCATTTCTAAATGCCTGCTTTCTTTTCGGGTTGTATAAATAGTTCTTCTGGAAGACTGTCTGTTCAAAGACTGGGACCTTCAGATTTATAAACTCATGGAATAACTTCAGTATAATCATGTACTAAGTATCTAGAAGCTGAGGAAAAAATCAGATTAAATGTTAGAGGTATTTTCTTTTCCTACCACAGGGCCAGTTCTGCCCTTTATGTGAAATGCAGGTGACCTCTATGCTGCTGCAGAGGAATTTGACCTTCAAACAGTGTTTTTTCAGCAATGACTAGGCACCTCCTTTTGTTTTTAATAAGTCATATAAAATGATCACCTTTTTTAAAAGGAAAACTGTAAGCACTTGGCCTTCTGCTTAAATTTCCGGACGCTCTTGTTCCTTGGTTTGTTGAATGAAGATACTGTGTTTTCTTTCATACTGCAATGTACTCCATTCCTTCAGACTGGAATTGTTCATCACAGTCAGAATTAGAGCTCGCTCATCAGTAAACATGGATTTTATAAATTCATTACACTTCCTTCCTCTAGATATGATTGCATACTTCTTTCTTAAGGAAGAATTGGCTTCAAATTCCATCTATAGAAACTGTTTCAATTGTAATCTGTAACTGACAGCTCTACAAAAAGCAACACTTAACACGATTGTAAAAGTCCCAGGATTGAAATGCCATAAGTCAGGAACAAATAGTCTTGGGAAAGGTTAGTGGTGATGCCTACAAAAAAGATACCAAAACTGCATGGTACTTTGCTATCAATAATTGCCAGCCTTTTTGTAGAAAATTCATTTAACCAGACCTTTCTCTCTGTTGCCCTTGTGACATTAAAACGTGGCAAATGGACTGAAGTTAAAAGATTAGCTAACAGGAGTAGACTAAATTTTTGAAGTTTAGCAAATAAAAAATAGAAGCTGAATTTTATTGACACTACTAACAATGACATTTTGGGCATTGGCTGCTAAAGAAGCTATAATTTAATATTTCAGTTTCTGCACAAGAAACTTAAGGAGTTTCCTGCATTCTTAAATACAGCTTTCTATATTAATTTTCAGAGCCATCCTCCTCTTTTACAAAATTCTGTCTTGTACACAATTTAGTTGTTTCACAATTGTATTGCACAGCAGACAGATTTCCTGTAAATTGACAAATAATGCAGGTCTTTGGTGTAATTTAGAAAGCAGTCTTGAAGTCTGAACTTTTAGCCCCTGTGAAGATTTGACTTTTTGTGGATGAAAATTGTTTGTGGACTTTTCCCTTATTTGGCAATGAGATGATCAAGTGGATGGTGTTAAAAAACCAGCAACCTTGCAAATAGATTATTTCACACATTTAATTGCATTTCTTTAAACGTATTTTTGGGGAAAGCCTGCATTTGGGGCGTTGAATAGGTAAAGATTAAAATAATGCAGAATGATCATAGAGTCAATACTTTTTTTTTTTTTTTTTTTTTCTGAAGCGGGGGCGTATCAGAAATGTCAACACTTGAAATGAGTCTTGAATGTACCTCCTTTTCTGACCAGGAGTGGAGTCGCGGCCTCTGCCAGGTGGAGAGCCCGTATCAGCGGTAGACTTTCCTCCCTCTTGGCCGCACTGACTCAGCCGCGGGCTGGCGTGCTGGCGGAAGCAGGCAGAGCCAGCGGCGTGACCCAGCCTTCTATAATTAGATCCTGATGTAAACGACGGAGTTAAGCCGTAACTACTCAACTTTCATAAAACTGCTTTTGTCATTGCTTGATGCGTGCTGGGCTACTGAGCAAGCAGGTATCGGAGCTAATCCTAAAAATGCATAATTTTTACTGTGACCTTTCTAAATAACCTCAAAGTGGAGTCATTGGGATCATATCGGAGCTATTGGTAGCTCATGAGGTGCGTGTCACTGTGCACTTGCCTCTAAAACATTTAATCAAATATCCCCAGTACTCATTTAATGCACTTAACCTAACATGAGACTATCTTCTTTCTCATTTAAAATAAAATCTGAATATGTTTTGGCTTTGTCATGAAAAAAAGAAAGGAAATGTTGAGCTATTTTGATTTTTTAAGGATTGAAATGACAAGGTCTGTCTTAATCAGAATAGAAAAATCACTGTTTAGTTGTCACTTAAACTTTATCCTTTAAATCACAGAATCACAGAATGTTAGAGATTGGAAGGGACCTCGAAAGATCATCATATCCCAGTGTTACTTTTTCTGATGCTGTAGTTATTTTCTAATTACTTTTGTGGGAGTTGAAAAGCATCTTGTGAAAATATGGATTAGTTACAGAAATAACTTAAAACTAGTGATATTCTGAAAAAAACCCAAGCTATCCTCCATTTGAAAGCAGTTTGATAATTAAACTGAACAATTTAAAAAGTAAAAAAAAAGCAAAGCAGTTTGGAAAGGAAGTAATCTGTATAACTAGAAAATATTTAAATAGAACAGGACTATTTCCTGCAGTGTAGGATACTTTGCTGAGTGTTTCTAACAGTTGAACTCACAACAGGAAGTAATTTGCTGTTGAAAATAAGATCACATGAAACTCACTGCCTATAGTGATAAAAGGGAAGTACTCCACTTGGTAAAACTGCTAGTTAATGCGAAGGCATCAGAGCAGTTTGATGACACTGTGTGTTTTAAATTAGTTTGGAATGTTAGAAACAAGAGCGGAGAAGACATGACAATCACATGTAACAAGCATCAGATGAACACAGGTCCCACTGGATGTCAGATTACATGAAATAGCTGTCTGAAAGCATCCAAATCTTTGTCATAAGTGCCTGGAAGTGTGAAACCAATTAAAAAAGGATGTTTTAGATCTCTGCATTGTCACACACATGGAGAAATAATTGATGACAGTGAATAAAATTCTTTCTAAACTCCTGTGCAGGCCAAGGTGTAAGTGTGGACCTGTAAGGAGAAAATTAGGCACCTTGAAAACCAATTTGCATATTTCCTTTCAAGTGACCATGGAAAGGCTGATGTTTGACGATGTCTGATTATGCACTTGGAGGCAGTAAACCATGATACTTTTCATTTTGAAGTATCATATTTTCAGATGGAAATGGGGCAGTCTTCAGAGGCTGAGGAGAAACGTTGATTCTTAGCATTAATCAGTGCAGAAGGATTAAAAATTTTCTGGAGCTGATGCACAAAGTCACTCCTGTCAGCTGCATCAGCTACTATCTCTGTACCATTTACTAATTACTTTGATAAGGCAGAGTATTTTAATCGACATCTTTATGTTTGATTTGGTGCCTGTTTTGTGTGTTTTTTTACCATGTTTTCACCCTTGAAGGACCTCCAAGACTTTGAACGACCCACCATCCTTATATTCCTAAAATACTTAAGGCAGGACTGCCACTTTTCCAAAGCAACCTCTTTTTTTATGGCCTAATGCCAAAATTAATAGGAGTCTTTCCGTTGACTTTGGTAGCCCTTGCATCTAGCTTTAGAAACATTGGATCTGTTGAGTACATCTTTGTGAGGAATCGTTCTTATAAAATATTTACCCTTAATCATTCCTTCTCTGGTGACGCCAGGCAGCATTCACCTTGGCCGTTCAATAGCAGTATGGTCATCTGCTTTAATCTGCATTTAATTCACAAATAGGATAGTATGGTGTATTCCTGACACATGCATCTGTGATAACGTACCCCTTTTATTTTACAACAAAAGAAATCTAGTTGTATGCTTCCATGTTAAATTATTATTATAATCTGAATTTTGGTTAAATCTTTGCTATATAAACATGGCATTTTAATGCTCACAGTAATAAAATATATTTTATTTTAAGCAGAGTCACTAGAAAGATGTTATAATAGTTGAGATCAAATATATTTGCACTCATTCTAGGGGGGAGAAATTACCGTGTTTTCAGGTACAACACAGTGGCATGATTTGTCAGTTTTCCTGTACTATGTCCAAGTATGCCCATACATATGTAAAAAGAATTTGCATTTCTAAATTAGTCACAAGTGCTTTCTCAGTGGAAGTGTTGCTGCTTATTGTCATGTGTTTCGTTTTGCCAGGAGTCACACAGTGTCTTCCTTCCTCTCACTGAGATCAATTGGACTTTGGTAATGAAGTCAGTTGGAATTACTTGCCCCTTGATTAGTTATTCCCTGTATTTCTACAGGGTGCTATGACTGGAGGGAGGTTCATCTGCTTTCTTGGGATGTTGCAGTGTAAAAGTCCCATGTACCCGGTGCAGGATTGCACTGCTAGGAACTGTGCCTGCTCTGAAAGATGAGTACTCCACAGTGTAAGCGGACTGCAGGCCAGACGTGAACACTTTCTGCAGTTTAAGAAGTTTGGCTCTTTTTATTGCTTTGCCCCAGAATCACAAAGCGACAGACTTGGACTCTGCTACTGAAATCAGCTCAAAATATGCATGATGTAATTGTTTCATTCCCCAAGTTCCTGTACACTTGGGACTCTCAGTGAGGTGAAGATTACCAGTAGAGTGAAACTAGTTGAAGTTTTATTTCCCACAACACTTGTTAATTTTGCAGTTTCTACTCAAAATCATAGTTTTCCAGATAACCTCCTTTTAATCCCAATATGCCATGTTGACACAGGTTATTTACTTAGTAAGCATGTCATACCTAACATTTATGCATATTCATGGAAACACAGGAAAAAAAATGATATAAAAGTTGCTTCAGACCCAGTGCAATCACATACCTGCTGATAATTTACGTGGGTATCACACAACTATTTATTCAGCCTTTAAAATGGGAAAAATCAGTTACCAAAGCAACTGCTATATTTTGTGTTACTAGTGCTATTTTTAAGACAAAGGCACACATATCAGTATCTCTTAGGAACAAGTACACACTTTGCAAAGGGGGAAAAGATGAGAACTATTATAATAACTGAATTTGTAAAGAAAGTTCAGACCTGTTTGCTAAGTGTTTCCTTATAATTGAGTTTTATCACCATTTTTTACAGCACTGTAAAATATTCTTATGAGACTTTTAGGTAATATTCAGGTAAAAAACCAAAGGAAAATAATAATATGTGACAACAAGGGCTAAGTGAAATGTGTTTGCGTTCAAGATAAGTCTGCAATCCAAAGTGTGCAGCTAAACACACAACATTTATATCATTACAGAAGAAGCCCCTCTGTAAATACAAGCTACTGATGATCGTTTTCTTCCTTCCTTTTCCTCCAGCAGAATACTCCTATCATTGCTCTGAGAGTTAAGAACACAACGTGCTCTGTATTCCTTGCCACAGAGCAAATGCTTGGGACAGAAGACGTTTGCATATCACTGTTATGGGTCGAACAACTATGATTCTGTGTCATAGTGGAAAATAGTAGCACATGGTGTAAGCGTCAGTAAATAATTTTTGTCCTAAGTGCACTCACAACCAAGTTACAGACTTTTAAAATGCCTGTTTATACTTTTTTTTTTTTTTTTTTTCCTGGCAGTCCAAAGGATGTAGAAGAATATGCTCAGTTTAGGAAGAGTTGGGTTTTATTAATCATATTTCAACTTTTTCTGTTAACAACCTGTTCGTGAGTAAACTGACATTTCCTTGATTCTAGTTGCACTTCAGAATTGTTTGTAACGTAACAGTTTCCAAATAAATCCCGGTCCATAGCTCACTGCAGCCAATAAATTGTGAGTGCCTAGTGTTTATCAAAGTCCTTCAGATGGGATAAGTCAAATGATCCTATCCTGAATATTATGGTATATTTCAAACACTTTTTGTAAACCTGTAGGGTTATTAGACAAAGATCTGTTTTTAGAAACCCTGGAAAACTTAATTTGAAGAATGCCTGTGAACATCACTTGTTCCCTGCAAAACTTTACGTCATTGATCAGCCAAGATAAAGCAATAGACAAACTGGAACTAGTGGAGCTACTCTGACGGTCTAAATGAAAATTAAGATGTTCTGGAACAAATATTTTGCTGATGGAGTAAAAAGGAGTTATATACCCTTTGCCCAGAGTCAGTCCTGCCTCCTACTTGCAGAAAAGTGCTGATGCACCTCTTTGAAAGACCAGCCCCTTCAGACTCTGGATTAGGCACTCAAATAAAGTTACCCATGTGATTTTGTAGCTGAAGAGCAGGGCCTAAGATGGGCGTCCAAGAAATGCTGAAGTGATACAACATAAGGAACCTCCCCCCCAGTGAAGTTTTCTGGATTTTATTGTAAAGGAGCATTTGCCACGCTGTGCGTCAGATTTTCAGAGTCATGTAAATAAGACAACTTGCAATGAAAGAAGTGTTGCTGGGTTTTCCTACAGCTCATGGTGATCTAGTCATGATTAGAAAAAGAGTGGATTTATGTAGTATTATTAATCTATCTAGTAACTTCGTCATTTATGTTGCTGGCTGAATAAGGCTTCAGATTGTCTCCTGTCCCATTTGATGAATAACAGCAATGTGTGAGTCCATTGCTAATCCAGTATTAGTCATGTCTCCTCTCAGGTGCAGAATCAGTGTCTCGGTTACTTGATTCAGGGGTAATCATCTATGGATAGGTATTTTGGGAGAAGCATGAGCCACGGATCGGTGCATGCATCCTCATTGTGGCTCAGCTCTGCAGAATACTGCGGGAGGACTTTCGTCTCTGACATCAGGATTGACGTGCACAGCAGGCAAGTCATCCAAGTCCATGCAGAGCTCTACATTTTCTCCATGAATTGTATAAATCCTGGTGGTTTCTGATGGTAAGGAAGTCTGGAACATTTAAGGATAGTTCATTGCATTTAGGGTGCCTCTGCAGTAGTGGAAATGGATGATCTGTATCAGGAATCCAAGAGTGTGTCACTTTCAACAAAGAGCTGAAGGTGGGAGAAAAGTGTGAAAAAAAGATGTATCTGTTTTAATTTGTCTTTATTCTCTTAATTCTGGATACTAAGGGCTTTTCCTGGCTCCCTCTGCTGGTTATAAAGCTGGTTTAGCATTTTTTTTCCCACTACGGTGTTATTTTTGCTGATTAAAATAGCTATGGCAGCTTTGTGTCTCTCTAAGCCTCCCACCCCCCACTGTCCTGCTCTACACATTCTTCTGTGCTTAAATACACAATTGTTTTTATGACTAATTCCTCTCCTTCCTTGTAAGATTACTGTGTGATTCATACTTAAAAATGAATCCATCCCTTTAGAAAGCAATCAGTTACTCCAAGTACATAAACAAAGGAGAAAAAAAAAAAAGAGAAAAAAACATGAAGTTCCTAAAATATTAAGCAGTAATTTCCAGTATAACTGACTTTTTATCAACACTGAATTTAAATAATGAAAGAAAATGACAACGGCATAGCAGCAGAAGCCCCAACCATGAAATGTTTGTATTATGCTTTATACAATGCCTCTTTTCTAGTCACCTGAGATTTGAAATGCTGCACCTGCTTTGTAGAACTTAAGCAAGAGTAAATTAGAATTTCCATCTCTAGAACATTTAAGTATAAACTGATTAAATCTGACAGTTCTCCCGTAGAGCAGGTAATAACTACCATCACAGATATATCCCAGAACATCCCCAGTTCACAGAAGGGGATGCTAATCTGTTAAGATTAAGCAAAATATCAAGTCAAAGCAAAAAACAACCCATGTTCAGTATTCATTTTCAACTGTGAATTCCACCATCTCGATCTGTCTTTCTACCGCCATTGATCACAGTTATTAGGATCTAGCTGGTCATTAGCACACCTAGAGTCATGATATGTAATCATGATTTTGGTATTTGCATGAACAAAATAACAGACCTATTTTAAAGGTCTGTTGAAAGAGCAGCTACATCGGCTGATCTTGCCTCCAGGTGTTGAAAAAAAAAGGAGCACTGTGGCCACTGCAGGAAGAACTGCACTAGCTGAGCAGGACGACGCAGCTGAATACACCGCCTGCCTCTCTGCTCCGTTCTTGAATTGGGTGACAGTATCTTCCTGTTAGTCTAAGCCCTTCTCTTCTGCAAATCACCACTTCTCTCCCAAAAGCCTCACTCCTGTCTGTCTCTGTCTTTTCTGGGCTGGAACCCAGCTGAAGCCCTTTGGGTGGGAAACAAGCTCCTGAGCTAAATTTTTTTTGTAGGTAATATTTAACACTCCTTAGTGACTCAGCCCAGATCCTGTGGGAATTCCTAAACCACTTTGAGAGTTTTGAAAACGTTGCCCTGTACCTGTGAGGCTCATTGCGTTCCCAGAGTTAATGGGTAAATATGTCGGTGATAGGCAGAAAATTCTATTAAGATTCTTGTATTACTCTTGCTGCTATAATATATGGATGCTGCAGGATCTTTAATGTTTCTTTTTTCTGAGATGATATTATTGCTTGGGTTAAAAGCTAAGTGGCTTTGTGTATGTACATACTCCAGTCAAATATATGATTGCTAATAAACTGCGTAGCGTGAATGGAAAAGCATTTCAGATGTAGTAATGCAGAACTTCACTTAAGCTAGTAACTCACGTTTGGTTTGAGGCAAGCTGCTGCAATCTGGGTTGAAGACTGCACTTCTTAAATTTAGGCTGTTGTTCTCGTAGGACTTTCTTGGTTGCTTTTATCCTCATTAACAAGTGAATATAGACTAAACCTTGAAAATGCTTCTTGAAAATTTTCTAGAATAAACTATTCTAGATACAAAATCGAATTTTTACTAAGTGAAAATTTCAAGTTTTTGATACAGTAAAATAATTGCAATTAAAATGATCAAAATACATAATATTAAGGAAATAACTTGAGATCTCTTTTTTTTTTATTTACAAAAAATATACATTTAAAAATATCAGTGTAGAGAGAGAGAAAATAGCAATTCTGGCACGTTCTAACTAACTTCTCTTTGAAGAATAGATAATATTCGGAGCCATAAGTTCTCATGGTATTATCAGCTATGTAAACTGATACATGCAGTTTTGGACCAGCTGTAAAATCTGAGATCCTGACCTGATCCTGCAGCCCTTGTTTAGAGAGCTGAGGTGGAGTCAGCTATGGACTGCAGGCCAAATTCACCCAGAAGAGTGATGTTGAGACCTTTACAGGTTTTGCTTTCTAAAAAATAACTTGATTTCTAGATTTTCAGCCAAGAGGACAGTGCCATCAGACCTGAATAATCACTATCCTTAATAACTGACCATAAACTTCCCTTACCTGACCCTTCACAAGAACAGATCACGTAGTAGGAGGAGGTGAGTTTATACAGTCAGGTCTCCTAGGGGTGGGATAAAGTTCCCAGATTCACTGCTGTTTGCACACAAGAAAATATTTTAACACCTCATTTGGAATTTGATAATAATCCGTATATATCACACCACAAATCAGTTTTAAAATATCAAAAGGAAACCAAAGTGAAATCAGTGAAGTTACATAGATGAGCTGTTGCTGCTGTACAAATACTCATCATTCCATGTGACGTCCACCACCGTACCTGCTTGCCTTTGCCTGGTTATTTCAGGCATTTGCTGCAATGACTTTTGCTGGAAGAGCTCCTGTGTTTCCAGAGTCTAGGGTAATGGGATCCTGTCTACTTAGGTAATGAAAAGCTGCAACTTGATGACAATTTACATATAGGCCATTCACATCAGTCTGTTTGGATAAAACATCATAAATGGTGTGACCTTAGTACAATTTCTTTCCTGCAGAGGTGCATAAAGAGAGACTTGACAAAAAGGCTGTTCATGTTTTGGAGAGTGTTTCCAATGCATCTTTCCCCTGACTATGCTTACAGCATTTCAAACCCTTATCATGCCATTTTCTGTTAAAACTGGCGTAAGGAGCACAGCCTGTCATTTGGTTGGAGATTTGCATCTAAGTCCTTGCATTTTTTTGAACTTCTTATCATATGAAGAGTGTTTTTGATTGAAGCAAGATGGCTGATAGAGATCAAGGGTGAGAATAGCCCATCTCTTAGTAAAGTGACTTTGTCTGTATGCATGTGTGTGATGTCGCCTTGTAATTAATTTTCCTTCAGAAGGGGAATCCTTTAAATATTAAAATACAGTTCCTCCAGCCGCTGGGCTTTTTCTGCTCTTCATGGTTTTTGTGTGTGATAGAGCTGTCTTTTCACCAAGACTTCTCGTGTGACAGATGATATCTATGTGTTGCCCTGCTGTTCAAAGTGAAGCAAATGGGATAGCTTATCTAATGTGACAGGTACAGTCGTTTGTTGTCAAAGCTGTGACAGTACTGACCAGGATTATCTGGATGAGCGGTCATCTTCACGTTGCAGCATGGAAGGTGTGGGCCTCGTGAATAAACTGCAGCAGTACAATGAGATGTACGGCCATTGAAGTGGAAAAGACGAGGCAGACTAGATGCTCATGTGATATATAAAGACATCAGAAGCTGATGAATGAAATGAGGATAAAGGTTTTGGGGGTGTAGGTAAGTGTAGTGGAGGATGTATGAAATACATACCTCTTGGAAAATCTGGTAGACATGATTTGCAATAAAATAGGCTGTAAGTTCATTATTTGTAGTGCAGTGGAGGATTCCCCCAGACTCATAAGGTGTAGAGGCAAGTGACTGAGCAGCTAACACTATGAGATATTTTCCTAAATATTGTGAGCAAATGAACCAAGCATGTAGAGAGCTTAAAAGTTGGTTTACTGTGTGGCTATAGTGAGGGCAGCGCTGTCCAACTTGAAATGAGAGTGGCATTACAGTAGCTTTGATAGAACATAAAATTTTGCCATTACAGCTGTGATGTGAACACGGCCTACAAGCACCATGTTTGTGGGCATTCACTGGGGAGTTAGCTATCTTAGGAGAGGCAGAGCCTACTGCAAAGAATGAGTAAATCGTATCAGAGCTTTTAAAGTGTCCATGTAATGAACCTCAATGTGTAATTTCTAAAAAAATGTCTATGTGGGTGCAAGACGATGGAATTTTTATACATATGGTGAATGAGCTTTTTAATCACAGAAAAGGTGACTGGTGGTTGCTTAAAAAGACAAGATTTACTTGCTTGCAGAGAGAAACAGAAAATAATCTGTGATCTGTTTCAACACTAGAAATCAACAGAAAGATGGAGCTGAACGTGCTGATAGATCTACTGCTGCACAGCAGAGTACACTCAAGAGCATGTGAGTATGACAACCCAGAAGGCTGCAAAACTTTATCAGGTGTTTCATGGTGTTTTCTTAAATCCTCATCTTCCAGAGTCATACGGATATACAAAACCCAAAGCTTTAATCTACAGGAAAGTTAGCTAAGTTCTTCTGTAGAAAATCTTCCAGTGTTCTACCAATTGTCCAATGATCCCGGCAAGCCTGTCTCCTGCTTTTTCCTGTGGGTGGGATTGGCAGCACTGCTGTGGTGGTGTTCTTGGAAGAGTTTCTTTCCAAAGAGCATCACTATATGACAATGTAGAGGCTTTCATGGTTTGTACAAATGAAAAGTGCGTGTGGGGTATTCAGAGAAATGGTTTTTCTCCCTATCCTTATGGGACTGATCAGAATTTACCTCCGTCAGATGCCACTCAGCTTTTCTTGGAAAATGAAGACTTAAAAAGCAGCCTCAATGGTTGCATCCTAGTGCTTCTCTTGCAGTCTGAATCATCAAGCTGTGTCTTTAGTGGCTGGTATTTCAGTGCAGGCAAGGTCCTGGGCAGTAGGAAACTGCGGGTTGCAGTCAATGCCAGCTTGCTGTTCTGCTGGTTCACTAACTTTCCAATAAAAACAGTGTGATTGTTAAGTACAACTTCCTTGTACCTTCGTGACTAAAGTATCAATGCACTGTGGTTATACACAGGAGCATCTGTGGGGTCTGAGAAAGAGAGATGAGATGTCTCTTTACTATTTTTGGCAGTGATTCTTGGTATTTCTTCCATTTGCAGACCCTCTGTGCCATTTTCGGATGACAAAACGGATCCCTGAGGGCACAATTGATATTAATGAGATGTAAATGACAGATGAGGTGACAGATGACAGTGTCATCAACCAAAGAAATAAAGAATAGTATCATGAATAAGCACAAAGCATTCACAGGACAGAAATGAACTGTATATAGTATTGTTGAACAGGTTATTTTTTTTTTAAGGTAATGCATTGGAAAAAAAGATAATCAGAGCATGAAATATTAGCATGAAATGGCTCTGACTATTGTAGCTCTTAGCAAAATTTTTTTCAGGGTATATATTGTAGGGGATTGAGGAAGAGAAAGATGATTCATTTATTTATTTAAGAGTGACAGTGAAAGAAGACATGCATGGCAATGGAAAGCAGGTATTATGTACTTGGAGTTTACGAAAGGTTGGATGTTTTCATGGGTCACCACATGAATAAAGGAAGAGAACGAAAGATTATATTTAGGAAAGGTCATGAAAGCTTTAACATGGAAGCCTATGACATATGTCTTGGTGTGTTAAATAATCTTGAAGCCTGGTAGAGTATGAGATTTTCACCAGGATTTTTTCTTGATGTTATGGACTGATTCATACCTGTCCAATGAGTGACAATCTAGCTGATTTTTTAATTGCAAAACATATAAAAGCTACCGTCCAGTTTACTAGCGCCTGTAGGAGCGTGGACTTGAAGAATGGTCTGACTTTATGAGGACTGGCACATGGATAATTCATTATCCTCCTCTTTCTGGCCTAGATTTTCCACACATTTTGTCAGTGGTTTTTGGTCCTTTTTTGCGGCTGATACCCCTTTGGGTTTCTACAGATTACTGGCTCAGCTCTGGCCGGAGTTGCTGTTAACCCTCTCTCTTCCCCTTGCCATGGCACTGTTGTCTGCAGAGAGCATTATTTTGGAAGCACAGCTGCAAAAACACACTTTATTTAAAATGTGCTGTTCTGCATCACTAGGGCACAAGAATCACCTCTCTAGAGTGATGTGGAGTAAGGCTTACCAGCTCAGCATGACTTCTGCAAGAACGGCTGCACAGCTTCTTCATGAAAGCAGTCCTGAGTCTTACCTGCTTAGAGCAGAGGTGGTGGTTGCTCATACATGTCTGTTTGCATCCTTGTAGGCTGCCCTTATCTACAGCTGCCACCAATGATACCAGTGTGTAATGGGACTGTGATTCATCTGGTATCATCAGTAAGTTCCCAGTGTTCCTGCTCCCCTCCCATTACATGGGAAACTGCTCAGTAGAGGACAAAAATAATAAAAATAAAAACAACCTAAAAAAGAATTCATTTTTCCCTTCTTTGTTGTCTTCTCCTCTTGTTCTTTTTCCTCTAATCATGACTTTGAAGGAGAGCACTTTGCATGAGCTATACAGTAACCTAATGGTCTCGGTTGTACATGATAAGAGAGTAAACCATTATTATTAACAGGAGCGGTATCAAGCTCATGTTCTTGTATCAATTGTACAATGTATGGAAATGTCATTATGTTCTGCATACATGTTCTCTTAATTGTTTTCATAATTAGTAATGACTGTCTTCAGTGCCTCATTGATGCTTTTGTAATAGCTCCTTGGTTTTAGATGCTTAGCATTCTTTATTAAATTCCTCTTCAGCTGAAACTTCTGCATGGTACAAGCTAAAATGTGAATTGTTTGGGAAGTACTAAGCAGCATCTGGATAATATATATATTTTTTGTAGTGTATGATAGTAATTTTCTGTTACAAAAATAACTTGCAATGTTTAGAATGGTAAAAAACTGATAGACTTGCTATCATGTAAATTTATGATATGGTAGGATTTATTAAAGCCTAGTGAAGTTCGGACACCATTTGTGGCTCAATAGAATGAGAAAAATCCCTGTTACTGGGTTTAGCCATGGAGCTGCAGTTCTGTTATTTCTCCAAGAATGCTATCAGCTGGATCCCACTCCTCTTCAGTCAGCTGGCTTGAATCAGCTGGATCAACTTCTTGTGTGTAAGTAGGAGTCAGAGTGGGTTGGAGTTGCATAAATTGTTACGTGTGGATGAAAGTGGAGGGTAGAAAATTTTAATTCTCTTTGTATTTTTTTCTTTGGAAAACTAAATAAAAGTATTTTAACAATACTGTGCCATTAAAATTTTTTAGTGTCAGAAAAACTGCAAGCCATGTCTCATTAATTCTTGGTCTGATGCCTGTCAGGATTAATTGTTCTTATTTAGCATGTGAAATTAAAACTGTATTACTCGCACTCATAGGTCACAACAAATGTCTGTCTGATTGGAAGACTGAAAACTTTTAGAGACTTGTTTCTGATGTGAATACTTAAATTAAAAATTCATAGTTCACTTTCCTCAGCTACTGTGCAACATTCTTTTAAAATTCAATGTTCCAGTGAGCAATCTTCGTTTGATACGATATTCATGGGAAGTAATCACAGAAGGTTGCGATGCAGCCAGAGCAGATTTGTTTGAAAGTTCAGTGGCATTTGTTTGGGAGTCTTTGCTGAATGCTTGTTCCTCACTCAGCGACGCGCTGTGGTAAATTCCCCATTCTGCTATTCTCTGGCATGTGGAGTTACTCTTAGGCTGCTTATTCTGGTGTTAACATGTGTTACTCAGCATCTTGAGAATCAGCCCTTTAAACTTGTTATCTGAAGTAGTTCGGCTTTTCTTATAGTGTGTGTAATAAAACCTGTTGGCTTTGATTTGCTAGCAGAATGTTTCACTGGATAATCTGGTTCCTGATTCAGTCCATGCATCTGTCACTCTGTCTGGATAGCAAAATTACTTCATTGACTTGTCATGGGTTGGATTAATTCAACGGCTTTGGGGTTAGTAGTCAATTCAGGTGCAACTATTTATCTAACTTGTGTTCTCTGGAAATCTCTTTTGGCACAAGTGGAAAGAGAAGAATACAGCAAAATACTCTGCTTTTTCAAAACATTCCTTGATCTTATGATTTGACAAAATTAGTTTTGAGAGAGTTTTGTTGCGAGCCTACAGAATGAAATTGGCAGCTCATCCTCGGTTCCCTTAGGGTGATATCTTCAGTGATTTATGTAAAAGTCTGTGTAGCTGAATATGTGGGGAGATTATTTTTGACATTCCTGGCTTGGAGAAATGATGCATTTTGAATGGCTGGATTTTTCCCATGTAAGAATAATGATAGTTAATACATGTTTTCACGTTTAATTATTTTAATTGTATTTCAATTTAGTTTTCTAATCAGAAGTATAATTTTCTTGCTACTTGAATTTAAGTGATTGTGAGGAGTTTCAATCACAAGTGTTTAAAGAACTGAGTAAGAAATAAATGCATAAAATTGAAAGATTTATTCTGGTTTCCCTTCTGTTCTGTAGGAACTCACCTGCCTCAGGTGGTGGAGTCGCAGAGAGGTTTGGTTGGCAGAGCCTGGCGGGACATTCAGGTACAGACCTGACAAGTGTCTGGAAATCACAGTGTGGCTGCCTAAAACTTCCTAAACCAAGGCTGAACTCAAGGGCATCTTTATCTCTGGATATGCTTTCCTCTCTAAAACTATGAATAGACTTCTGTATTTGAAGCCAATATTTACCCATATTCTGCTTATAATTTCTTCTTTATTAGTTTTTCCTCTTCTATGTCCTTTTGGAGTAAGTAGCGTGTGTCTCTCACCTTGACCATCACAGGTGATACAACATTTCAAAGCACTCACTGTTTTCATTGATACCATGGCATGTGGTCCACACAAGCATCTAGAACCTCTTTACCACTCTACCTGTTCACTTTTGAATTTGTTTTGGAGCTTTTTTTACTGACTTGCCAGCTACATCAGCCCTGTCCCTGATTCCTCCGAGATTACTATGCCCTGATCATGTTGATTTCCTGATCCCATTCACTTGGTGGAATTTCCAATAATGTCATTTAATTTTGTGTCCAGTACCATGTTCCTTTCCCTCTGACACTCTCATTTAATTTTCTTCTCGCTGCTGTGTCATAAATGGGGTCTCACGGCTGAGGAACAGCCAGCTCCATTTCCTGTCCTCAGCATGCATTCAGGAGAGCTCTCTCATTTTCTTTGACCCCCACCCACTACTCCCACTCCTTCGCTGTGGCTCCCCCATCATGGAAATGTCTGCTTGGATTGAATACGCAAATGTGCTCCAGGAGCTCTGCTCTCACAGAGGAAAATAGCTGTAGCAGGGCCGTGAATAAAACAGGCTCTGAGTTGAATGGAGCGGCTGCTTTTAGGAAAAAAGAAGCATTGCAGTTCATTGCAGAGCAGCGCAATTTGGATGAGGTATAAATGAGTCATTTAAAGCCATTCCTTGTTTTTTTCTCTGAACCAAATGTGTTTCTGAGCTGAGAGAATAAATGTGACATAAACCTGGAAAGGAGACTCCAGATCATTGTGGCATTGCATGGTTTCCTTACTGTGGCAGGCTGCTTATGGTATGGCTGCTTGACAGTCGGGAATAGGTTTCTGGTTTGCCTACACACTTGAAACTGAACCAAGTGACTTTCCTGTTTTCTTAACACATGATCAGCAAACATAACTCTTGTTACACTACATACGTAATTCCCATAATATTGTCAGTTGTGCCCTGACATAATGTGTAAAGACACAGAGGATCATTTCTTCAGGAGATGTAAGCTGGTGAGGGTGAGAGGGATTCTGACAGCCAGGCACTGGCATACCAGACCTCTCTTCCCCACCCTTGAAACAGAAGAAGCTGAGCTTGTGTGAGCATTCTGGATGAGTAGTTTTTAGATAGAACAGAGCACTAGAGGAGATGCTGTTCTCCAGCTCGGAGCAGAGCAAATGTGTATGGAGAGAACAGAGAGAATCCCAAGGAAATGCTTCAGAAGGAGTTGCATAATACCTATTATTGGCAATTAAAAAAAAAGGGTTATAATGTGGGTTTCTTGCTCTTTCTCTCAGTTGGCATAGTTTTAGCTTTCCAATATCAGCCGCACTGACCGTGTAGTAATGGATCAGCATTAGTGTGCCTGTCAGAGGAAGGCGAGATACAGGCAGCATTTGCTAGATAGAGTCTAACAGTTTATACAGATAATGAGCTAAGAGCAGTTACCAGAGTCTCCAGCCATATTTGCGCTAGGCACTGCACAAATGACCACGCCAAGGTAAAATGTGCCACTTCACACAACGTGTCAGGGACAGAACTGAAAAGAGAAAGCAGGCTTTTCAGCTCGTGTCTCCCTTCAACCACGCTATCGCTGCATGTAAATAGTCACTGCAGAAATGAACTCCTGAAAAATACATGGTTCCTGTGCTTACATCCTGAGAATTGTTTGCAAAATGAGAATTTTTGAGATGCTAGTAGACATACACACTCTTAATCTTAAAAAAACCCTACAACAGTTAAGGCTCACTTTGTTTGTGATTATTTGAGGGGATTATTTCGCTGCGAGCATCCTGGTTAGCAGTGAGGGCTGCAGCAGTGCCTTTGAGCTGTGTTGGGATGTGTGTGTACTGGCTGGACAGCTTGGTTGGGATTTGGGTTTTTTTTGTGAGTGTGTATAAAATCCTAATCCATTTATCATGATTGGTTTGTTCATGTAGTGTCTAAAATAAATAAAAATATTACACCACAGTGATTATTTACCAATTTTTTTTTTTTAAATATTGGGGTTCTGGTATTCCTTTGCTTAGAAAGCTCAAGAAGGCATGATGTGCACTTCTAACATTGTTTTGTCATTTTTAGTAAAGAGAATGAATGAACATGGGTGGCATCTGGTGATAACAGAAATATTAGTATGTTGTTCAAGACAAGTTAAAACAAGGAAAGGCAAGTGATAGCAGTGAGTCAGCCTTTCAGAGCAAATAACTAGTACAGACCTTTACTCTGGGTGACACTATCACAACGCACTCGACTAGAAAAGTACTCTACCAGAGACCTTTGCTGAAGATGTCAAAGAGAGAAAAATACTAAGTGTAGCAGCCATATATACTGAGAAGGATCAAGGGAAGATTTAGGAAAAACTAAAGAGCTGAAAATCTAATTTCAGATGTGAGGAAAATGTTGGAGCCATAAATAAATTATAGCTATGGAACATTTAGAACTGCAGAATTAATTATAGCCTTAATAGAAGGCTGAGAGCAAGAGCCTGCTGTGAAGGCATTACAGGGCTGATTAAGGCCAGTCTTGGAAACAGAACACTTAACAAAAAAATCTATTTTTTTTTTTAATGACATGTGAAGATGCTGATGCAGAAACCTAGCATGGAGTTATGCAACCACATATACAAAGGAAAGGTGTGTGCCAGAAGCCAGTTAGATTTCTGACCTGCAATTGATACTTGAATATTACACACCAGTTTTATATACAACTAGCTTAAAAATTAGGCCTATTTCTACGGAAATGTTAAGTTCAGTTCTGTTTTTCTGACATATTTCATATTTTTATTGTTGTCTTTAATAAAAATTGTTCTTTAGATTGGGCATTATGAAACTAGTGTGGATTTATAGTATATATGAGCAAACTGTATTTGATATATATAACCAAATAGTTGGGGGATAAATTTAAAAGCTGATCTGTTGCAACCTCTTCTGAAGAAAGCAGTCATAACTTTTTGAGTTAATTATTAGCAGGAGAAGAACTATTAAAATAGAAATTACACTAGGTTTTGTGAACTGGATAATAGGGTGTGTTTTTCCAAAGTGTGAATTCAATTATGGGCTGTAGTGAGAAGTGTGATGTTACAAATCCAGTTGATAGGCGATATTTCGGGGATATAGTATTCATAGATTTGCTGAGTGCTTCTTTCATGCTACAAGTACAATATGTTCTTGTGTAATTTTACTCAGGTGATCAATTTAAATTATAAGATTAGGAACAAATAGACATCTGTGGACAGTATTGGTGTGTCACACTCCCAAAGCTGTCATTGAGGATGGTAATGGTGGTAATGATGGTTAGTATAATTATGATTCAGTTCTGCTTGGTTATTTGTGAGGAGGTTAAATGGTCACAGGCTGGCTGGAGTCCACTGAAATGGGTGAAACAAGGATAGATGTGGGACAGACTGATCAGTAAATTTAAAAATAAGTTGAGGATTTAGTTGAGCTTCCTGAAGATGGCATCAAGGCTGATGTAACTCAGTTGCCCTCTTCCAGTTTCCATAAACCTCCTGTGTTTGTCTGAAACCATTGCTGTGGTGCTATGACAAAGTGAGGTGCAGAAAATGCTGTAGATTTTTTTCTCTGCAGATAATTGGAACTGTGCCATAGTGCTTTTTCCTTTCCTTCTCTTTGAGGGTTTAGAATCTCCATATCAGGAATATTAGAATGTTTGGACAGCAGTTGCTGAGATTAAGTGCTGTTGCTCACAGCAAAAGCTGAAAATTATTAGAAAACATTTCCGGTTCTTATTACAGGAGAACACTTACTCTGAGACACAGAGTTGCGCACGCTACCCTGCTCTGCAAGTTTCCCATTTTCTCGCCTGACATCTGTAAATAACTTTCAGCTTGTCCCTATTGATTCCCCAGCTGCTCTGTCTCCCTTGTTGCTAATGTCAGAGACAGATGAGTCTCGAGGGGAGTGCGAGAAGGCTGGAACAGAACTACTGCAAACGCCCACAGAGCAGTCGGGATGTTCCAGTTGGTCACCAGCATCCTTCTGGCACGTAGAGCATCTGGAAGTTCACTGAAGTCATACAGGTTTTCTGAATATCTATCCTGAACATTGACACATGAACAGAGGAAAAAACTAAGGGTTTACTATAAGTTTAATGATAAATTGTCTTCCCCTTCTTTTATTGTGTTCTCTTTCTGGGTTTCATCCTCCACTCATCAAATTCAATATCAGAAGTCAAATTGGCTGAAGTGGGACAAGACCAGTTCCCATGCCAGGAGGAATTATTGTAATATGGTAATGGTAATCTGACATTGTGTGGTTTATGTAATGATAGCATGGTATTTTCAGGATTGTATTTACCTGTGAGTTCTGTCTGAGGTTATGAAGCTCCTGTCTGATAGCATTTTCCCCTGTGGATGTGTAATCATCCACAGGCTACGCATTTTACAGGCTGGTGATATTGGAAGGTCAGTAAACATTGGAACTTATTCCAGTCTGAGCAATGGACAGTGCAATAGCTGATTGCTAAATAAACATGACTGTCAGGTTTGTCCTCTGCTATTTGGAAGGTGGTAATTTCCCTGGAAACTGGATTACAAGACTGTGTGTTAAGGCTCCATCTTCAGTACCACAGATGCCTTCTAGGTAGGAATGCAAATAATCTCTGAGAAAGGGAACAGACACAGAGGGCTTTGCCTTGTTGATAGGAGGGGTATTTTTATCCGTAAGACCAGCTGCAAAAGAGGCAAAATGCTTGCCTAGAAAGGACAGCAAAAGAAGGGAAGGTTTTATGCATCAGAGATGAAAGCATATACAGGAGAGGAGAACTGTGCTACAAAAAGGCCAAGGTAAGAGCAATGCCAGAGCCCCCTTAGGCCAAGCAAAGCTCAGATGTACCTACCGACACCGGCAGGTCCAGCAGCATTAGGTTCAGTGATGGCTGCTGCACAGCTGATGTCTCTATGCAGAGCAGATCTGACACGTCCCAGCTGGGTCAGACATCCTGCACATTTGCACACAGACTCTGTAACGTATGGGCAATGAAGCTGATGCAGCCGTCTCTCTGCGTATGTGATTCAGCATTCTTGTGAAATGGCCATTTGTTCAGGATATCCAGGCATCCAGCATTTGGACAAATCTATTCAGTCACTGCTCAAAGCAGCAGCGAGAGAGATTTCCTGCTGTAAGCAACAGGCAGCATCCACGCTGGGAGAGCTGGCAGGGCTGCTGAACATGCCTGGATCCAATGCAGTTGGGACCCAAACACAGCTGTGCGTGAGCTCTACCAGGAAGATACAACAATTGAACTATTCCCAAAGTTTACAGCCTTCATAGAATAACAAGGTTGCGTTCACAAAGCCTAGTTTTATTAGCTGGGGGTGAGGAGGAGAAAAAGACATTTGGATGAAGGTCAAACGGAGTAATACTCCATTTATTCTTACAGTTACCTCTTACTCATTCACATTCAGTCCCTACCATCTCTCTCAAATTTGGCTGTTCTTCACTTCCAGCCCCCCTACTCCAGCTTTGCTCTTTCTTATTCCTTTCTTTCTCGTTTCCCCTTCCTCTGTGTATATGTTGACTCCAGCTTCTCCTTTATACTCCTGTCCCATGAGGCAGTATTTCTGCAAGCTGCATTCCTTATTTAACAGGATTTTTTTTTTCTTACCACCATAGTAGGAAGGTGAGTCCCAGTGCAATTAGGGATACACATGTCAACAACTGGCTCTCATGAAAACTGCAGAGCTGGAAGTTTGCTGCATCTGTGTTTTATTTTATTTTAAGAGGTTTAGTATCTTGTACAAGTTCCTGTGCAAAGTCAGGGTGTCAGTTCTTGTCTTTGAGTTTCATGGACACCTGGAGTTGTTTGTGAGACTGAATCCTGTAGTTAAAGTTCCTGGGTGAATGAATAATATGCGGTTTAATAAAAGGTGAAGCAACATGGATGGTAACCAAAAATAACAGCACAGAGCAGTTTTCCTGGCCTTCATCCAGTACAGAGTCAATGGGAATTTCTTCATTGGCTTCAGTGGGATTTTCATCAAATCTGTTGAGAATACTGTACAAAACCCCCACTTCAGACAGCAAGATTTATAATCTGCAATATATAATCCAATGTAATGATCATCAGAAAAAAATACTGGGCTGAAGCCAAAGGCCAGCGGAAATCATCTGTCATGGAAGGCTCAGAGGTTATTCAGGTGCTGTGTGACTGTTCTGGGTGTCTGGTGAAGGCACCTGGTGGTACAAATTGCAGATGAGACACTACCTGTTTAGCTGGGATGGGTGCGTTTCACAGAGTGCTCCTGGGGTTGCAGTATTTTCTCAAGAATGTCAAGGTGTGATGAGTTCTCCAAATGTGAGCTCAAATGGAAGGTGCTTGAGGTGACATAGCACTGCCAGTGACATTGAAAAGATGCCCTTGTTTTCTAGCTGCAATGGTCGTGTTCATTAGTGGAGATAAACAAAAAAAATCTGTCTGAGTCATTAGCAACAAATTATTTTCCAAAGCATTTGCAAGATTCTAAATGTCTTGAGATGTTTGTAGAAGCAGAAGCAAATACTGAAAGCAAAATAATGAAAATTAAATATTTCCGTGCTCATTCAAGATTAATGATGTCAGGGTTAATCACTGCCATATAAATACCCAAATAAATAAAATAGAGTAGGCAAGTGTTAGCTGAGTATTTGCCTGGCTATCAGGCTTTCTCAGGATCATTAATTATTGACTTTTCAAAACTTGTTTCTAATTGACTTTACATTCACAATATCAGAATAATTGAAGTTGTAAGGAATGTCTAGAATTTTTTGAATCACTTATCAAGTTTCTTTCACCAAATGCATATGTAACACAGAATAATTGCTCTCAGATCTGACACATAAGAAATATGAAGTAAAAATCAAGAAGTTTTGATGAGATCAATTAGTTTAGAAACCTTGCCTCTAACTTATTCCTATATCTTTTATTGAGAAAAAGAGTTTAATGCAGCAGCTGTTCTCTGACCTCTTCTACAAGTTGGAAAACAGCATCACCAATGAATAAGATATTTAGCCTGAAAAAAAAAAGGGTTAGTTACTTTTTTGAAAAAAGAAGTAGCCAGTGGTAAGCATAATTCTCCTACTGACTATTTTGCATAAAATTTCTATTTATATGCAGCTGAAAGACTAAATGTGGCACTCTGTCTTCAAAGTGCCTGGAGATGCATACATAACATGATGTTATATTTAACAAAAATGTTACATGTACGATTAGTTAGATCTGAATATACCTCGTATCCTAGTCACTTTTGTATTTAAACTACTGTTTCACTTTTCTTTTAGCTTAGAAGCTGATGATGCTTTTGAAAGGTCAGACCACTGCTATTGGACAACTTTTCAGTAGGTGGAAAAGTGTGCCAAGAACTTTAAAGTGTTGCATTGATTGTAAAATGCTGACACTAGGATCTCAACATGCAAGACCTGCTAAAAAACGCTCTTTAAGTGGTAAAAGTGTGTGCATGTGTTTGTGTATACACTTGTGTATAAAAGAGTTTATTGCTGTTTTGCAATGGAGAAAACTCAAGTATAGACAAAACTAAATTAATTTCCCGCAGTCAGACAATGAGTCAGTGCCAGAACTGATAAAAGAAGCCACCAGTCCTGATGAGATAGGCTGAGCAAAAGCTGTGGCTCAGGACTTTAGCAGACACAACACCGAGCACAGCTCAGATGCAGATCACGGGCGTGCGCCAGCCTGGCCGCCCCTTCTCCAGCTCACTTCACCTGCCACCCATTGATACAGCGGGAGCTGTTGGTGGCAAACCTGATCGTGCTCCAGTCACCAGCCTGTGTGGTGGCTTAGAATTGGTGTCCAGGAGTCTCTGAGTCACATCTCTGCATGTCACCTGTCCTGTCCAACCCTTTCTGTACGTGTGCGTAACTGCGTGATGGGAGAAGGGAGGAGCTGGAGGATGAGTGTCAAGGACCAGCCTCTTGCTGTCGGAAGGAGGTTTGTGCCCTGTGTAACATAAAAAACCTAAGCTACTCTACAATTTCTGTAGTTCTTTTATTATACAAACCCACAGTGTTTACTGATCGTTACTCATATTTACATTAAATTAGGAAATCTAATTTCAAACTGCAGTAAAGATTTACTTGGCTTTTAGATGACACACTGAAGCATCAGGTACAATTTTGTAAACAGAGCAGTTCAGATTTTTGCCATGATGAGAATTAATTCACACAGCACATCTTTTTGTCCTGCAGAGATTTCGCTATAATTCATTTCACAAGGTCTGTAAAAAGTCAGTAATAAAGCACTGGGATGGTAAATTAAAATGGGAATTTTGAAGAATGAACTCAGTAACAATTACTACTACCACTGAATTAATTCATATTAATATTTTATTAAAAGAAATTCTCTGCCTCTCTTCTAGCTCCAGGTAACTTCTGTCAGGAGGGGCTAAGTGGAAATACCAGATCTTAATCAGCAGATGCAAGTGGTTCTTGTGGCATAAAATTAAACTATTCAGATAACACGGTTAGTGGTACCTTACTGAATTTTATTGTTCTGACAAGTGGACTGTATTTAATAAGTAGTTAAAAAAATTGAACAAGTATCTCTTCTTTTATTTATTTATTTATTTTTTTTTGGTAAAAGAAAATTTCATTTGCCACTAGTAGGACCAAGCTATAACTTTACAGTCTGTCCTGGCATAAGTGGTGCGCCAGGCACAGGATTGAATCCTGATTCCTTTCTTTCTCCCAGTAAAGAAGTAAAATACTTCCCCTTTATGAAGCAACGCGTTTTCTGCTGGGCAGCTAGCATAGATAATGAGTGGAAATTTTGTTTTCCACATTGCAGAATAAGTTGCAGCAGGACACTTTTGGGCACATACCCTGTATTCTCCCTCCACAGCTGTGGTCACCAGCTGAGTAGAGCTAACCAAAACTGGTGACCGGCATTGTCCTTCTTTGGCGTTGTGTGGCAGCCTTGTGGAAACCAGCGTGGATGCTCCTGCACTAAGATACGGACTCAGGCGGAGTCATGATGGCCGAGTGTTATTGAAGGATCTATCAAATTACCTCTCCATGGACTTTATCATTTGATTGATATAATGCAAAATTAATTGTTTTAAAACCTCTTCTCTTTCTCTCCCAAACCAAACAAACATACTGAAAATTAGTACACAGTTACATAGTGGTAGGCTTGCTGCCTCCTTTCATATGTCACCAACCCTTGCAGCAAATTATGCTGTCACCCATCAGATGCCTTGTCATGCCTTTCCTCCATCTCTTTTGCTTTATCTGCTCGATAACATCTCACCTGTCTTAAGCAGTTAGGCTGCAGCCTTTCCTGCCAGCTTTGCCTCCTGCTTTTTGTAATTTCCCTCCGCACGTAACTTCAGTCTGAATCTCTTCCGTCCTCCAGTAGAGCTGATGTTTTATACTTTATAACTCTATAAACAAAAAATGTATCCCCCATTGTCTTTCACTCTTCTCCACCGACTTCCATTGCCCCTTTAATGTTTTATTCTTGCCATATTTATTACAAGATGGCATACAGATGCTCTGGTCCTCCATATATTATTCTGCCCATTCTATTGCTTCTTTATCCTACTGGATTTAATCAAGTATTGCTTCATTATTAATTCATATGTCTCTCTGATAAAATATAACTTCCTTTGTAAAATAAATTATCTTGGTCTTTTTTTTAAATGTCTTATATTATCCCGCTGAAAATTCACCTCTTACTTGATGGAGAATTTTCTTGTTTTGTGACCTTTCTGCAGTTTCTTTAAAGTTTCATTAAAAATATCCAATACAGTTCAGTGAAAAGAAACTTCTGTTATGGAAAACTGTGCCTAATTCAGTAACATTATTTTATGGCATCTTGCATAGAAAAGTTTCATGTCAATTCAGTACATAGATGTTGATTAATAGCACAGTGTGAAACCATCCCTTTTCCCACAGTTTAAATTAAGAATGGCTGCTTCGATCAGCAAGTTTAATCTGCTTCATAACACAGGTCATACAACTCCCTTCTATTCTGCTTCATATCCACTAGCTTAGCTTATTGTTGGAGGGAGACCATATGCTTTAGAAAAACAGTGCATGTTGTTTTTTAAATTATCCAATGTTGGGAAATCCACCACAACATGGGTAAGTTTCTCCCATGATTAATTAACTTCACTGTTAATAGCACGTGTCTTATTTCTGATCTGAATTTGTATAGCTTCAGCTTTAACAGCTGGTTCTTTCTTTTCCTCCTCTTTTTAACATAAAGCCCTTGACAAAAGTCTTCTTTGGACAGCTGGAAGTCTCTTTGTGACTCTCTGGTGTTTTGCAAGTCAGCCTGAGCAGCCATCCCGAAGAACAATTTAGCATTTTCCATTTCGTGTTCTCCCCACTCTGTGGCTCTGGGATGACACGTTCTGTGTTGTATCTGCACTGGCCAAGCTAAAAGAATTACATTTCCCAAATGCTTTTCAGTGCTTCAAACACAGGTCACTCAGAATGGTGGAGAACTGTAACAGGTCGATCCATCTCTTCTCATTTCGTTGGGGACCAACATCCCACCAAAAGCAGTCCTCCTAGAGAGCAAACGATGGATGGGACTATCTGTAGCACAGCCTTTGAGCTTCTTTGTAGCTGCTCTGACATCTATAAGCATGCACATAGGATCTATGACTCATATATGTTTTATATAAATGTAATATACACATGCAAGTCTATATGTGTGTTATGCACACATTTTCTGCATATATATGGCAAAATAGCTATTTATGGTAAAAGAAGATTAAAAACCAGTTTAATTTCTTGGAACAGATCAGAACAGAGTCTTGGAGGATTCATTACTCAGGGAAAGCAGATATATGGTGTACTACAGGATCATCGCGGCAGAAGCTATGAAGGCCTCGTTCCTGTAAACTCTGAGTGGGAAGGTGGCTGGTTGGGAGAGCTGTGGATGCTTCTTTGACTTGCCTTTGATACCATGAACATACAGTAATCACACTCAAAAAGTGGAGAAACAAACCTATAACAAACTGTAGGAAACGTACACAGATACACATTATTACTGAATATAGTTTTCCAAATTTATTTTTATACTTCACTACATGACACAATTGGGAGGGTGTATCTAAAACAGTAGTTTTAGTAGAGTAACACATAAACATGCTACTACAAATACAGTTCTAAATATAGGGCAATAAACTTCTCAAAACCACTTTTCCATTAAAAAGTACCTCTAGAAAAAGAGCTCTCAATTAATAAAAAACCCTCATGAAAAGTCTCTTAGTTAGGCAAAAAAGGATAAAATAATTTAAAGGCAAGCACAGGGAAAACGTGCTTGGCACAATGAAATGCCAGTTTTTAAATTAATACCTGTGTAGAATTGCTGGAGAATTTTAAAGCAATGTTTCCTATTGAAAACCTCTCTGAACTCTCAACTTCATACCCAAGATAATTGAAGGAAAATTAAATTTACCCTTAGGACTGTTTGTAGGGAACTCTTGTAATAAGGTTTGTATTTAGTAGATAATAGTGCATTTATGGTGGTCACAGCCTGCCTAATAGAGCTGTAATAGATACAATTTGTATTTAATCAATATCAATGAATAATAACTTCTATTTATTAACTGTAATGCCACTTTGTACTGTAGGGATAACTGTATCTGGTTTCACAAAGACCATGATTTTTTTTTTAAATAACCTGATACAGCTGTTTTTATCAAGGCTCTTTAAAGGTTTAGTGATGGCCTATTATATACCAAGTGTTTACTCTGGTTTTGCTTTCACAGTAAAGCATATTTTCCTATGTTGATATGTGTTAAAAAAATGCTCAGCTAAGTAAAAGTCCATGGGCAGATAAAATTTGGCAAATACTTCTGTTCTCTGTGCCTTATAAATTATAGCTTTTTTAAAATATGTGCATTCTTTTCTCAGATAGTGTGATTGAGTTTGTTTTCTACTGAAAATTATGAGAAGCATAGCATTTTATTACTGTGTGATATTTTAGATAATCAAATGACTGCGTACCCTCCTTGATTCTTTTTGCTGACTTTGGCGGCTTCTGCTTTCTTGAGGACAAGCTTGAATCATCACCAGATCGCGTTACTTTTTGTAGATCGGATTCTGTCTTTCTGGTTCTGCTTCTCGCATGCTGGCTGCTGCTGTCAGTGAGAGGCATCCACCTGCTTTGGAGATGTTGGAGTGGCTGGGGAGGAGTAAGTATCCTGGTAACCCCAGAGGTCCGCTCACCGTGCTGCTGCAGGGCTGGGCACGGAGACGGGCAGGAGGCTGGACGGAATTCAAAACCTCCTTGGCTGTCACCAGAGCTGGGCTGAATTTATGGCTGTGAAACATTTCAAGGTGGATGACTTGGCACAGTCCAACCAGACAGTTTTAGAGTAACTCTGAGCAGAACTTTTTGAAAACTGCAGGAAAAGCCAGTAAAATTTTAAATAGGGAGAGTCTTACTCTAAAAAATCAGAAGACTTTGCACATGCACACAAGCACACTCTAAAATGCTGGCGTATTTTTAATACTTTTAAATATAATAATTTATTTTAGCCTGCCAGTGAGATTTTTACCCAAAAGAGATGTTTTTTTTCAAATAGTCCTTATTTACACTGACAGTAGTGACTCCAAGAAGGAATACTTTCTTGCATAAGCACTCGCCTGTGTGTGTGAGGCATTCACAGGCTGGCCAGGAGTAGCTGCCTCAGCCTACTGTTGGGTTTTATTCCCACGATTAAATGGGAGGCAAACCTTTGTATGTGTTGATTTACCATTCCCTCTTTCTAGAGTACTGAGGTATCCCTGTATGAGACTGCTTGCACTGGAGATAGAGTCGGCTGGCAGATCCAGAGATACTAGAGAATATGGAGCAGCTGGAAATCTGCCAGCGTTACTGTCAGACTCATCCCTCTGTCTGAGTCTCACTTGATTCTTCACTGACGGTATGAGAATCAGGACAGCCAAATTTTTATTCACCGTTGTAAATTACTGCAATTCCTATGATCTAGCCCTTTGTCTCCAACGTAGCTACAATAATTCACATACATTCTTCTTATAAGAGATTACACGTAAGTTAGAGGAGGACAAAAGAGGCCTTTAAAACAAGCTGAGAAAGTCTTTGAGATTTTAGTTTCACAATCAATTTCAGTGATGCTGTTGGTAGCCTTCTAGTCTGCCCTCACCCAGCTTGTGGAAGTCAAGCCTGTGATGTGCTGCTTTTGTGCTTTTAGATTCATGTTCAAGGCAGTCTTTTGTGCGACTGAAATGGCAGTTATCTGCCTCACCTCTCGAGCTGATATGATGTACCTTTCCTTGCCATCGCTGTTAGAAGCTACCACATCAATGGAAGGAGCAGCATTATCTGGATGAAATGTGAATGTCACAAGAATGGTCTGTATCAGACCATCTTCTAGTTCTGCATTTTTAGTATTCAGACAACATCGTCAGCAACAGAAGGCAGGCATCTTCCAGAACAGAGCTGTTGCAGTCGAAGCAGAAATGCTGACATGGTTAGTGATGTTCCAAGGATGTTTAAACTCACATCTCTGTTACATTTGAACTTGGTTTTGCTCTTTGGTTCAAAGGCAAATCAAAGTTGAATTTTTTGATTATGGTATTGCTGAAACTTCACATCGTTTTCAGTGCTCAGTTTACACTGTAAGCGACATAAAACTCATGGCATCAGTAACTAATAAGGTTCCTCTTATTGGATTATTAGAGAACCAGATAAGTCTGTTGTCATTTTATTTAGAACCTGTAGGAAATAACTTTGCTAAAACACTTTTCATTGAAGACCGCAGATAGCATAAGCTGATGTGCTGTTAACCCATGTGTGCGTAGCTCTGTACCGTACAAGAATGTGGTCTGAGATGAAGGAAGATTGAAGAGCTTTGGGTTTATTTCCTTGTTTCTCACGGATTTCCCATGTGATTTGAGCAAATCACTTTTTTGATACTGGAAAGTGGAGAGAGCAGGATTTTCCTGCCTCACAGGCACACTGTAGGCATGTCATACACTCAGATAATGTGGCGCGGCGGGGCTGCAGCTTCAGCAGAGAACAGGATGCTCAGGCTTTCCACAGGACTTGTGCAGTGAACATATTTTCTGCCTCCCTCTTACTTTCATTAATTTTTGGGTTTTTTTAATCAACAATAGTTGACTGTATCTTTATTGGTATGTATTTGGAAAGGGGTTGCAGCTTGAAGGATAAAGCTATGTGAGGATGTAGGAGAGCAAGATTTTCTTTGATTTGAATTCTGACAGAAGTGGACACGCCTCACATTCTCCTTCGCCTCGCTCCCAGTTGTCTCCTGTGGCGGCCTCCTAGCACTGAAATCTGTTGATGAGAAACACTGATCCAGAGACATATTAAGAGATAAATCATCAGTCACAGGGCATCCAAACTGAGCACAGCAGGGAACATAATAACCAAAACCTAAGCCTATTGCTAAGGAAAATAATTCAATGGCAGCTAACTCTTAACAGGGAATTTTAACCATCAAGAAAGGGGATAATTTTACACAAAAAATGGGTGGCTTGCACTTTGTGCTGTAGGATACACAACTAGTTTTTTTACCCAGGCAATTCATAGGACGATTCTGCCTCCCGATCAGGGCATTTCTCACACCATTCCACTCTTAATTTTACAGTGTGGTGGATCTCTTGTCTCCCTGAGCAAACCAGAGGCATGCTGGTGAGTGCTGGACCTCCCAGACCCAAAGGATGCTGTCTGCCTGCGACAGCGGTGACTGCAGGGCCGAGAGGCGCAGATTTCATTTTGCTGAAGTAATTCTTACATTATTTTGTGTGAGATTACAAAGAAAGATTGGGATATTTTATTACACTGTCAATCAGGCGGTAGCCTGGCTCTCATCTGAGCACTGAGCCCTCTCCCCCCTTCCTCCTCAAACAAAGCAAACAGAAAGCCCCACAGTTTGTGAAGGTGTTTAGCATGAAATGTATGGAGCATGGTGACACCTTCCAATAGCACAGAAAACACATGGCAAATCAGTCCTATTGTGGAGTGAAGAGAGCAGGTGGATTTCATGAATGCATATGTGTATTTACTGGGCATGGCATATTTTTCTAAAAACGAAGATGAGAGTAAATCAGTACAAAACAGGTGGCAATTGAATGAATTTCTTTACAACAGAAGTTTTTATTGGAGAAACATAATAATTAGTTTACTCAACCCATAGCTGCAGACATTGACTGTTCTGCTAATGAAAGATCCTGCAGATATCGCCTGCAAAAGAATACAGGAAAATTACAGACACTGACAAAAGGGTGTATTTTTCATTTACTAACTTTTCTTCCCTGAATATTCCCTTGAGTTACCTTGGTTTGTTTACAAGAGATTCTGGGGGCGGGGGAGGGTGGCGCATGGCATGCATGGGAAATTACTTTACATACTCATTTCAATCATAATCTATTCAGATGATAAAAATGAAATCAAATGTAATTTATAATCTAGACCATTGCTGTTAGAGCTTTTTCAATATTACAGCTGCAATGTGATTTGACATAATCCCTTACAATCATTCAGGCTCTTTTAAAACCAAAACACATTTATCCATAAGTGACAATTACATCTCCATTTTTTTTTTCTTCTGAAAATTTGTTATGTTATTATGGTTTGGGGGGTGATCTTATGTAAGTAGTGATTGCTGGTTGCACATAAAACTGTTTATTTGCAGACCCACACCTATCCTGAACCTGTTCCACGGACTGTCATTTGCCTAATGCTGCTAATCAATATGAAATAACATGCCACTGTTACACAGTTAAGAGAAAAAACTTCGAGTGGAGCGTAGCCAGTTGTAATGGCTGTCTTGTTAATGCCATCGTCATGTGCTCTAAAATGTCACTAAACAGTAATTCCACTGTGTAAGTATTATGATGTGAGTGGCATTTCATTCTGTGTTTAGAAATCCCAAAGCAGCATGAGATGATTGTATATCCTTCCTTCACGCAGGGAGAGGAATTCCCCTAAACCTGATGTGGAGTGTAATTTCTTAGTTATTGATTTGTTTTATTTCCAAAAAGCCAGTTGTAGCAGAATCCCAGTAGCCCGATGCTGAAGTACATCTGTAGCACTTTTTTGAGCAAGCTGCTGCCAATCTGGTTTCTGTTTTGTCCACAGAAGCTGATCTCTTCTGTGTGGCTAATTGCCATTATCTTTTCTTTCTCTCTTACAATCAGCAATGTCTAGCTGGTTTTTTTCATGATTTTGTCAAACACTGCAGCGTTATTCACTTTGGCAAAGCATGTCTGCGTGTGCAGAGTCCAAAGTTGGGAGTTGCTGGAAAGACTCTGATTTCACAGGCTCTGGATCATGCGTGAGTGTCTTTCTTTTCGTGCTTTACATCACCAGCTGAAAGGCATGTTTGCTTCTGGTTGCGGCTTCCTGTCTCTCGTTAAAGCAACCTCATTTCAGGTCTGGTCAGAGTTGTGTGATAATGGGAAATTCCCTCTTTGAGGTTTTAAATTTGACTTTGTTGCATATGGAGGCAAATCCCCTCTCCCTCCTCCCCCTTTGATTGTGACTTCTTCAGGAAGAAAAATGTTTTGCATTTTCTTTGGGAAAAAAAATAAAATAAAGGATTGACCTTCTTCATGGAGTGAGTGGTTGCTTTCAAGGGCATAGAGGATCGGAGTTCCCCAGATGGGCTTCAAAATGCCAATATTGATGCAATGAGGAAAGTCCAGTAGAGAAGAAGGAAAGCAGAAACTACAAAGCTGGGCAAATACCAAGCAGTGGGTACTTGATACTAGGTAAAATTGGTACTGCCAGCCTCAAGAGATTAAAAATCTTGAGTTGGATGTTCAAAACAATAATCTGTTCTTCTGAAAAGACACAGAGTTCTTTTCTTTGAATTTTCCAATTTCTGCTGCTTCTCCTAGTGTATCACACACACCTTCAATATTTTCAGGTACTTTGAGAGGTGGTCCTGGGGTGCTGCAGCTGGTCTCTACATCTGCTGATCTGAATGATGCTGCTTTCCAGAGTCCAAATCAGACCTGTTCCCATGGCCATTATATTATATCCACACAGCCCCAAGACTCTGGGACAGTTTTGTGCCATTAATTCCATCCCTGCCCCTTCCTCAGCTCTGCCCTTCACCCTGTTCTAGTATCACTTTTCTAATCCCCACCTCCTCAACCCCACTCCTCTTTCTCTCTGCCGCTCAGGGAGTCTGTTCCCCTAAACTCTTCCTCTCCAGACTCAACAACCATCTGCCAGTTCTGTCCTTTATACTCGTCTCTGACAGTCTTTGGGTTTTGTCTCCAGACTTGGCAAGGTCAGCTGCAGAAGGGGTCTTTTTTTTCCTGCCTTTTTCTGGCCTGTTCTTAAAAGAGAACTTAGGAATAAAGAGCTTTACCTACAGCTTTTGGTTGTTGACAAAGAGCGGAGTAGAGCTGATGCGCTGCTTGTCCCAGGAGGTGTGGGGAAGTGGGGCAGGCAGACAAAAGGAAGGCTTAAGAAGTCATGAATAGAGCTGCAGGGTAGCTAACCATACAAGGAAGGAGTGGGAAAAATCTGATATGTCGTTTGGATTCAAGTTCACACTGGCCAGCAGAGCTCTGTTTACAGGGGTGAAAAATAAGAAAGCCTGTCAGGAGATAGGCAAGACAAGAGCCAGGATTTCTGTTCTTTTGAGCCTGAGATGGACCCTGGGTTAGTATTGCTGTGTTGAGCAAGAAAGAATTAAAAGGGGGAAAAGATCCTGAAAAGTGTCCAGAATTGTGTTACTGTATTCTGTAAGACAAGACCATTCAAAATGTAGTTGTTTCAAAACAAAACCTTCAGATAAAATCATAGCAAGATCAGTCTAAATTTGGAAGCTGCTTAACTTTGATGGAACTGTAGGTTCTGATTAGATCCCTCTGTTCAACTCTATACTTAATAATATTGACAGTAATTTCATTTCTTTCTCTTAAGCAGTTTGTCTTCTTGCTGCTTCCTGCTTCATGTTTGTTGGTTAATAAGTGTATTTTTTCAGAAGGTAGCACAGCAGAAGGCAGTAAGAATGACTGAATAGGAAAGGAGACAGAAATAAACTTCACCTGGTAATGTAACCCATGATTTCTGGCTTCCCACATGGTGTGCTTAACTTTCTAATTTGATCGTATTTTTATGTTTTGAATATTGTATGAAGTGGTTTGCCTGAAAATGGAATGAGAGCTAAATTAAGTGGAAGTATCATATCATTTGAACTAGTTCAGTCTGAAGACTCTGAGGTTTAGCTGATGGCATAGCTGGGTTTTGTTATTTTTAAAATTTTCTGTGTGAGAGAAAGGCAAGAGAATTGGACTTTTTGGTAAAAATTCTGAGTTAAAAGTGGCAGGTCTCTGTGACTGGATGCAGCTGGTAGAACCGCCAGCTAAGTTGTCACTGTAAATTGAAGATGCTCGCTCAAATGCCCTGGGTATTTTTGTGTGAATGATCTGTAGAACTGTAATTGTTTGTGCAAGAGTGTGATCTGACTGTTTGTGTCCAGAAAACATTAAAAAAGGACTATTATAAGCACAAATAAATAATTCAGTGCATTTCTTTATGTGTATACAAATGGCTGTCACCTTGGGGATTGCATACTATGTGCCGAGTGTAAGAGGTTAGGTGCTGAAACGTGTAGTCATTGTGAAACACTCCTGCACAGGATATTGGGAAGACTAAATGGATCTATACAAACAAACTTTTGCTCTCTACTGCTGGAAGCTGTAGAGATACGTGTGTCTTTGCTTTCTTGCGAGGGTAGTATATCACATTTTCTCTTGTTTCTTCCTATGTTTCAAAATCAATATTCTCTCCGCAGTTTCAGTTTTCTTATCTGCTGTATCTTATCTGCTGTCTTTGTGGAGCTGGACAAACAAATTCCGTTCTGACTGTTATTTACAATGCACAATTTTTTAACAATATATTTTTGGATGAGTATTCCAAAATAACAGCATGTCATTTTAATGAGTGACTTTCAAGGTTGTGAATTTAGTTTAAGAAAACCTAAAGCATTGACTTGCTCTATATTTTTTCATAATACCATGGTGACAAATACATACAAAAGGCCATTTGGAAGGATTTTATTTGTGTTTTGTGTTGCTGTTATCCACTGTAGAGAAGCTCTAACTACTGCACCTGAGACCTGTTACATACAATAGGTGCTGTATAATCACTCCAAAAGAGGCAACACAGAGAAGATGAAAGAATGTTATTTTCATTATTTTATGGATGGAAAGACAGTCATAAAGAGATTGTGGATTCTTTTGGGTCGTACAAGAAGTACGTTGCAGAGTTTGGAAAGTCCTGAATTATAGCGCAGTGCCTCAAACCAACAGTCTTTGGTCATTTTTAACAAAAATAGCAATGTTAATATCAAGTTCAATTCATGTCATCGTCTTCCAAAAATATTTAAGAGGAGAAAACTCAGGCAGAGAATGTCTAGTAAAGCAAGAACAGAAGCAGAAAGCAGCAGGAAGTTATATCCTCTCTCTTAAAATATGGAGGTCTAGTTTTTAGAAGATACTTCTCATTCATTGCAGGTACAGAATTCTGCTCTTTGTATATGCAGCATTTGTTTATTAAACAATGAATGTAAAGGCCTTTTTAATACGTCTTCAGAAGCGTCATTCTATTACTTTTCTACCAGTTCCTGTGTTGCATTGTCTGGGATGTGAGCTGTGTGTGAGGCAGGGTGCACTGGCAGAGGTGCCCACAACAGCAGAGTTCATGCAGACGCCACGAATGGAAGCATTTCAGTTGAGTCAGCACAGGACTGAAACTGGGCTAATAAGCTCTGCTCCTAGGCTTGTTTATTAGCTTGGGCTCGGTATCAAACTGATATGGCTTTTGGACTGGGATTAGCATCTCCACAGCAGTGTTCAGCGGGGAGGACTGGTGAGGTGAGGACTTCTCTCCACTGTGCTTCGTTGCGCAGAGCAGAGGCAGGTCCAGTTTCTTCTCAGCCTGTGCCTTGGGTGGGTGCAGACCAGCGTCTTCTGGGTCTAGTTTGGCTGTAAGCTTCTTAGTCTCAATTTGCAGAATGTCTCCCAGTTTTGAAGAGGCGCTGACTACATCTTCAACTGAAGACAAGAGTGATGCAGGTGCTCAGTGCACCTCAACGCAGTTTATTCATTTCATCAGTTCTTGCCAATTTTTAGTGCTCAGCTTCCCAGAACTGCCTTCCTAGCATGTCTAGACTTATTCACAATCCATGCCTTTGAAGATCATTAGCACTACTGACTAGACATGTGGGATTAGAGGTGGGTATTTAATGAGAGTGCTGGTGTTTCTCCATGCCTTTTGGGGGCTGGGATGAAACATGATTTAGAAACTTGGATTTTGGAAGATGATTTATGTAAAACCGGTCTCTCTGCATACATCGGGGGGTCGTTTGAAGAACAAATCACTTCTGTCTCTGTGCCCAAGTATATGACAAGTTAAACAGAAAGTGCCACCTTGCTTTAATGTGTTTTGGCTGACTAACAGCTGACTAAATGTATATGAGTAAATACCTTGGGACCTCACTATTTATGGTTTTTTAGAACCAGTTGAAGTAAAGAAGCATTTCAACTGTTATCTAACAGTTTTCTCTCTGCTTTTGGGATTAAGCCAGCTAAATTTGCCTTATGATTTATTAAAATTGGGTGGACTCACTGAAGAATACTAATTTTCAAATGATCTGGAGTTGATACTTCAGATGTGGCTAGATCAGGATTAGGGTAATTTATTTCAGAACAATGGGTTCTCGTGTATCTTATGCTTGTGTAAAAGCACAAAGAGTAAGACCCAAGCAGTAGGGACCAGAGGGGCTGAAAAATGGCTCTATAAGAAGACTTTCTTTAGTCTGTGCCATTCAGGAGGGAAGGTTGAAAACTTTCAGTCCTTCCAGACTGATTCTATTGTACTTTGCTTTTCCAAAATAGAGATGTTTTTTGTAAAGAGCGTTGTTAGTGGAAAATGCTCTTGAACATTTTCTAGATCGATTTCTTTGAAATGTCTTTTCAGAATGTATCTCCTGTGCTACTCGTCATTGAGGGAGTCCACATTGGTGAAATACTACCTGTGCTACTTCAATACAGGAAGACATAGCTGGCAGCAGTCAGATAAATTTGAAGACTTTTTTCTTTTTTCATAAATGGGACAAATTTTATGTCCTGTCCCTCCTGTGTTTCGAAACACCTATTCTGGAGGTTCCAGACTGGCTGTGTTTGGGTCTCATTGGAGCTTCTACACAGTGAATAAGATACGGAGCAACCTGTGATAAAATTTTAATGAGCAGTAGTCATACTATCCACAGGCATAGATCACAAGGCCCACGTTAGTGGTTAGAACTACACACATCTAAACCAGATGCCTTTTTCATCATTGTCTCTGCGTTACTCTTCTCCAGGGATATAAAATAGCATTTAAGAATCCTCCCAAGGGTGCATTCGTGGAGCAGATAAGACAATTTCTTCAGCTAGATTGGAGCTGTAATTCTTTTCAATTGTAATTGCTGGCTGGAGAGGTGCCTGCAGGCCAGAGCAATGCAGTTCTTTACATTAGTTTCTTTGGAAAGAAAAGAAAATATAGACCCAGTGATTGTTTCTAAGATTTTTTTTTTCCAGGTGTGGCCATGTGAACTTAAAAAGACCAAAGCATCTTAGTAAAGTAGAAAATAAACATTAATAAAACCCCCATGGCTTCCTCCTGTGGTAGTCTCTTTAGGGTTACCTGTTTGTGTTGGGAAAGCTGTCCCACATTTGGAAGCCTGTGTTGCAGTCAGCTGCTGCTCATCTCAGTGTGCTCCAGGTGAGAAGATAGCCATGTTTCTCCCTTAACTGCACCTTTATTGCTGTGTTGCTTTGCTTATGATGGCAAAGAATGAAATGTTCTCTCTCCAAACATTCTGATGTTTGGCAGGGCCTGGGAAAGGAAGTGCCGTGCCAAAGCAAATCCATGTGCAAAAGCAGCAGAGGACGTATTATTTTTTTTTTTTTTGTCCTGAGAAAATCTATGAGATGATGGAGTCACGTTGCAAGTGCTGTTCCAAAAAGTGACAAATGGAATCCAATAAATTAATGTTGTGTAATTTAACCATACTTGACATAGCAAAACTATGTTGTGCCAGATCTCCGCTACTGTAAGTTGACTTGATGCAGGTGCAAAGATCTGTGCCAGTCCTAAGGCAGAACTGAGACCAGTGAGAGTTTAGTAAGAATCTTGTTAAGTATAATATTTACTAGTTTTTCACTTACTAAGGGATAGCTCTGTAGCTTATTGCTGTGTCACACTGTTTCAGGCAATCTACACTGGAAGATAATCAGTTGCAAGCCATAGGACTTGGACTGAAGAGCACTTTATAATGTTGAATATTGACAAGGGAAGGGCAGGACAATAGCTCGTGAGGACCACGTCCTGAAGTGAGGGATTTAAAATCCCCATGGCTTTTCATGTTGTAAATCAGTGTCTGGTTTCTGGGCTGTACTCAAGCAGTTCCCTAGATCATTGACATGTTTAGGTTAGGTGTAGGACTCGTGGTAGGAGCTGATCAAAACTTTCCTCTCTGGTCTTGGAGTGTAAAAGGATGTCAGACACTTTCAGAAGTCCAGAAAGAAGCGCAGACTTAGGCTACTTAATAAATGTCATGTTTTCAAGAAAACCAGGCATTTGTCTTTCCCGTTGCAGTCAGTGAGTACTTTTGGCAATCTGCCTAATTTAAATTTGGCTTTAGAAATGTTTACACAGGTTTCTATTTTTAATAATCTTCATCTTTGTTCTTGTAACTTTCGTATTATCTGCAAAAACCCAAAGCTTTTGAGATCAGTTTAAAACTGCTGATTTGACAAAAACTGTTTACCCCATAAGGCTGCATGATGTGAGTGTGGTTGTCCTGGTTTCAGCTGGGACAGAGTTAACTTTCTACATACTAGCTATTAAGAGGCTACGTTTTGGATTTGTGCTGAGAAGAAGGCTCATCACATACTGATGTTTGTAGTTGCTGCCAGGACAGTCAAAGACTTTCCAGCTTCTCTGCTGTGCCAGTGTCTGCAGGGGCAGGAGAAGCTGGGAGGGTGCACAGCCCCAATTGCCAGCCTAGGATTTGACCTTAGGTTTAGGATTGAGACCCAAACTGGCCAACGGTCTATTCCATATCATGTACATCATGCCCAGTATATAGATGAGGCTCTGTCTGGAAGCTCTTTCTATTGCTCCAGGTTGTCTCCATCCAGGTCACCTCTCTCAGGGTTGTCTCGGTGTCTGAGACACTCCAGCTCTTATCTCTGTCCCAGCTTTTGGGACTCTCCCTGCTTCAGGATCATTAGCCGGGAATGGGCTGAGCCTTGGTCATCGGGTGGTGAGAAGTGTCACTGTGTATCACTCATTCGTATATTTGTATGTATTACTATTATTATCATGATCGTTATCACTTTCAATATTATTGTAGTTTAGTTATTAAATTGTTCGTATCTCAACCCATGAGTCTCTTTTCCCTTCAACGCTTTAATTCTCTCCCCCATCCCCAGGAGGGTGGAGGGTGAGCAAGCAGTTGTGTTTGCTGCCAGCCAGGGGGAAACTACAAGAGTAGTTTAACTCAGTGGCTTTGTCCTGGAGTGAGAAAGAGCAGATTGCACATGGCATATCCATTTCACTCAAAGCCTGATGCAGCCAGCCTTGGGCTCATTAATCCACAAATACATTTTCCCTGAAAAATGAGTCTATGTAAATTGTAGAACTCAAAAGTACAATTCAGGTCTGAAAACAGCCTGGGTAGTTTGAGAAATTCACACGAGTAGTTTGAGGAATGTGGTGAGGTGAGTCGTCATTCCTCAGAGAAGGGGGGTTTTCTATACTAATAAATAGCTGTGGTGTTTTGATTTTTCATGAAAATTAGCAGTCACGTTGTTTCATATACAAGAAACTTCATCAGAAAAGATGGTGCTGTGAAATGAGTGTGAATTGAGCTTGCATAATGGTTCCTGATATTCCAGAATGAGGATTTTTAATGCCTGACGATATGGAATTGGGTCAGTTGTCTGTTGACTGTAGGAGATGTTTATTTGCAAGACCCGAAAGCAGCGGGCTGGTTTGCTGAGTTTAGACTGGATTCTGAAAGAGTTAAAAAGACTGATTAGAGGAAAGCCTAGAGAATTAAGAAATGTACAACGACCGTGAGACACGCCACTTTTCGTTGACTTTTCTCTCAAGTAATTTTACGTAATTCAGAAGTCGATTGCCTTTAGCTGCCAGTATCTTTAGCCAAGCCCCCCGAGAAGTGGTGCTGTTATACACACTGCTAACTAGTGTTCAGTTGGCTCAACAATTGTGTGGGTGATACTTTAAAAGGTGCAGAAAATGTTGGTGATACATTGAGAGGAGTAAATCCAGTCTTTCATTGTAGTGGGTGGGACATGGGTTCCTAGAACCATCTTGAAATATGACTTGAAGTTGAGATCCTGGTCTCAGTTATATCAATGGGTGATTGTAAGAAGTCAAAGTTTGAGATGAGGTAGTTGCTTTCTTTAGTTTACACTCCACGTATATTGCAAAACTGATGAAGAGAGAAGGAAATGAAAAAGGATAAAGAATAAAAATATGAAATCACATAAAAACAACTTAACATAAAATTTGTACACTCTAAATTTTCAAGGAGAAGCATAGCTATAGTCACCAATCCCTATTGCTTTCAGTGTGGGCTAACACAAATGGAACGGATAAATTCCATACTGCTCTTAGGAGAATGTTGAGATTTTTATGTCAGTTGGATGTGAGGGGAAAGCAAAAAAGTCTCTACCCGTTTATACCAGCAGACAATGAAAAATGATTCTCCTTCAAATAGATAACAACCTTACCTCATCCCAGCAATACCTAAAATGGTCTGGAATGGCTTTTCATTATCCAGCTTACACATCTGAAAAATGAAAGGCAAGAAGAATAGAAACAGGAAACCAGTTCCTTTTGATGGATGCAGTTTCACTTCTAATGGCACTCTTGAAATTCACATTCTCAGACACGTTTGCCCAATAATTTGTGGAGCATAGTCCTTGGGGGGATTTCCCAAATGGCTGCTACATGCATTAAGAGGAACTAGTGCTTTTCTCCCTCTTCTCTTTCCTGAGGTATATATTTGTGTGCAGAATGCTTTGCCCAGATCTTTAGATGCTAGATAGGCAAATACATACCATAGCTGAAATTTGCCCTGCAGTGATGCTGCTCTCTGTGCAGACTGCCAGCACAGCACCTTATGTTGTGTAAGGCCAATTTTTGGTCCTTAATGTGGTTCTTCTGTTGTACATAAGAATTTATGTAGATTGCTGCACTGGGGTAAATTTTCTTTATTTGCAAATAGAAAAGATTCCAGTTCCATTCCCAATGCAATTGCAAGCCATGCTTAAGAAATGCTACATCAGATACTCCTTTTATCGTTCATAAAATACTTGTCATCTTAACTTTCATGATTTCAGCCTTGAATGGAACGTATGGCTGCAGCTTGGCACTGCGAGTCTCTCACATTTTGATGACAGACAGTCTGATGGAATGGAGATATGAGGTTCTTGGGAGAGGCTTCTTTCTACAATACAGGCTCCAAACTAATGGATTATTACTCAGAAAATATCTTCAGTAGCCCCATGGCTTCTCTGACACTAGTCAAAGTCCAGTGGAAGTACATGTCTACATGCTCTCTCGATTGGATCAAAGAGAAGGATGGGAAAAAAACAAAGGAAAAAACCTGCTAATAAATTATGTAAATCTTTTGGTCTACAGGAATAGCAAACGTGTAAGATTTTTGTTTGTTTACGCCCATACTTCTCTTCTGCCCATTGCAGAACTGGAAAGTTTAAATAAAAGGTAGAGACCTTGCTGGACTGTGCCTGCAGACCATTTACCATAAGTGGACCTTGTTCTTGTTCAGGAGCTGGGAGTTCCTTTGAGCACTAAAACTTAGAATTATTGTTAGTTTTGGTGACTTAAGACACAAGCCTTTAACATATTCTCTGTTCCTCTGTTCAAACTTAATTATTTAAATGCCTAACTTGTTTATAGCTTACAAAACCATTGTTTTGGGAACATTTTATTGAATAATAGGGCAAAACAGAGAAGTATATTTAAAAGTGGAAAGACTTGGACTGCATCCAGCTTCTGAGCTTAGCTTGCTTGCTTAGAGAGAGGATCAGCAAGAATATGCTTCAGGGTAAAATACAGTGACTTAACTGCATCTGTTGTATGACTGATGATGCTATAAGGTTTGACAAGCATTGGCTCATTGTCCTTTATTTCTTTTAATGCGTCATGTATTTTTTAAATAATACAAATGATAATAACTGGAAGTTCATGTACTGCTTTCGTGAAGGCTGTAAGATACTGGTGACATATGTCCATATGTTTAAGGAATGGTGTGGAAGTCTTGAAATGATCTGAAATGGTGAGGAAAATGCTCATATCAGGAGTTTGGATTTGATCTGTGAAAGATACAAATACTGACTCAGTGACCCCCCTCTAATTGCGATAACCGAGCGTGCTAGATGTTGATAAATACAAATGATGCACACATAAAGACCAAACCCAAAGTGGGATGCATTTGCACTAACCACTCCTGCACAAATTATTGTTCAAGCACAGAAACCCATTGCAATTAATATCACCTTTAGCAGGTTTATTTAATCTTAGTGTTGTATATGTGGATCCGAGGCAACTTTTAGCTTTTCAGTTTCATTAGGCATTTTGTAGGCTTCTAAGGTCTTTTGCATTCCTTTACCAAGTTGTCTTGTGTGCCTGTGCCTCCTGCTTTGCTGCTTGTGTTTGGTGTGAGTGATACTGTCAGAGGAAAGCATGAACTGCACACACCGAGTACTGGGCATAACGTTACAGCGAGCGTTTGTATCACAGAGGGCAGGCTGTTAGAGAGTCTGGACTAGGTATGCTGACAAAGCTCAACAATGAGAAAATGCGGAAGACACAAATGGGGATGTTTCCATGGAATCATCTAGACTGAAAGTTACAGATTTGATCCACAGAGGTAAAAGGATTCAAATAAGGTAAAAGGATTCAAATACTTACAAATGTTAAATGTCTCCAATCCTGCAGATACACATGCCTCCCAAGCCTTCCAGATCAGGAGAAACTTCTTAAACTTTTCATGACAGCTGGAACCTGCTAACACCTGGAGCAGTTCTGTTGTATTTTGTGGATGCTGTTGAGGGTGGCAAGAAAACGCCTTCACTTCTGTCTGTCAGAGAGAGATCATTAGGGGCAAATGACATATTTCATTTATCTCAGACAAACTATTTACAAGCTTGTCCAGGGTGTTCTATCTTACCCTTCCCCACAAAGAAATAATGCTGGAATTCTGCCACTGTTTCCAATTTGAGGAGAACTGGGATCCAACAGAAGGTGCAATCCCTGTGACCATAGTTAATATAACAATTTCTATAGCAACATTCAGCTTCTCTAAGTCTCCATGGGTGCACAAAGTCTCTAATGGTAGAAGCCTAGGGAGACCTGGCTTTGAAGTGTATCTAGAAAGTGACCATAAAAAAGATACATTCCTCAATTTCACCACTTGCAAAACTTCCATTCTTAGGCTCCAAAAGCATAGTTATTGCCAACATGACAGACATTGGGAGGCAAAACCACAGACATGCTGATCTATAGGAGAGTAATGTAAAAGGCCCACAAAGAATGCTGACCTTGTTTGCGAGTAATGGAAAAGGTCAGTGCCAAAAGCAGCTCGAGTTAAGAGTTACAGCTGGGAAAAGCTGCCAGAGAATATGCTGACTGTTGTTTTACGCTGCTTAGCTAAGAAGCTGGGAGTGATTGAGGATCACTTCCCAACACAATCACAAGAATAAATGCTGTGGCCATAGGTGGTAATATAAATTCCACATCAGTGACATTAAATTAAGTCTTCTGCCTTGACTGTGTACCTGAAAATCACGAGGACCCAGGAGTCAAGGCTCTGCAATTCAAAAATAAATAAGCACTACTGGGTTTCCGCCTAACACAGGTTGAAAACCCATCCATTACTGCCAGTCACGGACAGAAGATTGTTCTGGGTTCGCTGCAACTACAGACCTTTCTTTCAGATGGTTGTCCAGCAGTCTGATGACTTAAATCTGGTCCCAGTGTTTTTACATCACAGTGTTTTTACGTCACCTTGTTAAATACAGGTGTGATGTGAATGTTCAATGGTTTTTAAATCTGTAAAAACCTGCGGACCATCACTCCAGGACAGAAGTATCTTCTAATAGTAGTGACAGAATGTGACATCTCCCATACCATGTTATCTTCATTGCCAGCATATAGTGAGTAGAAGTGTCACAACTGAGTTTCCTCTAGGCAGGATTTATGTCACCTAATTTTAAATATCTACAGCGTGGATGTCAATGTAAGAGCTCGTTATCCAAACTCCCCCTGCAATCAGTAGAGAGAAATGGCACTTTTAAGGCTGAGCTGATCAATAATTCACCAAAGAAGGTGAGGGTAGGTACCTTTTTTCATTTGCAGACTCTCAGGGAATCAATATGCTGGATGTGAGAGACTTTCCATTCTTTGTGATATATGCCTCAGGTCTCTAATTCTCTTGTTAGGTAGGTGCAAGTGGTTCAATGTTGACATTAAAACCTCTCTGCAAAATTAATAACAACTGTATTTTTCTAGTATAAGCAATAGAATACGTTGTTTATACTGCATATAAATGTATACATAACTGTATTATAGAATGCGTTGGTAGTGCTGCTTGTAAATATTTCTTGTGTCTGTGATGCTATTTCAGAGGCTTTGAGTAAATATATACCACTATCAAAAAGGAGCAGCGTGGTTAAACAGTAGAGCGAAAGGAGGCTTTTATAAATAAAAAAGCATCTGGCTCAAAATGGGAGGTGGAAAAAGAGCATAACCTTGTCTGGTTAAATATAAAACCAGACCATATATAAATATAAAACCATGAGGCAGATCTAAGAAGGTTTTGATGAGCAAGTTGCTGAAGGCATAAAACTGTTGAAGAAAAAAACCTTTTTCTCCAGAGAAGAGATTCTGCCAAAGAAGCTGCATAGCCAATAGATGTGTAAAATACACATGCAGGAAAAATGACATGGCAGAAAAGCTGAATGAATTATGTGCATTGGTGCTCACTCTGGAGGAAAGTTTGATTTTTCCTTTACAGTGCCAAGGCTGAAGACCTGTCTTGTGTTCAGGTGCTGGTAGGGAGATACTAGAAAAAAATAGAAATGAGAAGCAGATACAACAGCGCTGGAATAAATTCTCTCATTTTTCATTAGAAAGAGAACAACTGCTGTCCTCCAGACATCTGGGTTGGGAATCTCTGCTGTTTAATATATTCATAGCTGAACTAAAGAAGTGAGCAGGAGTAGTGAGTTGATCAGGTTTTCTGGTGATAAATTAGTTTTGAAGATGTTAGTCAAAATTAAAGCTGAGGGAAGTGTTTTGAGAATTACTTATGAATAGTTTCCTGAAAATGTCAACTCGATATTTTGACCCAGTGAAAAAGGCTAATAAAATATTGGGAATTATTAAGGAGAAAATGGAAAATGAAATGAAAAAAACATTGCTGTAGGCCAGTGTACTCAATGGCACATCTACATTTTTGAATATGATGTAGAGTTCTATCAGCGTTCTCCTAAAAAAGCAATATGGAATTAGGAAAGGCACAGAGGATATTGGGAATGTTCCCGTGTGAATGGCCACGGGAGAGACACTAACAGTCTGAGGGGGCAAGAGGGTGCCCAGAAGTCATGAGACAGAGGTTTTGAATGGCAAAGCAAAGGGGGAAATATTATTATTCATTTCTCTAAACACAGCACCTACGAGGCGTCAGAGAACATGGTTGTGCTGCAGACTGTGAGCAAACCAAAGGAAGTACTCACTTTGCACAACACACAATTAAGTCATGGGATCCATTGCTACAGGATGTTTCGTATGCCAAAATATATATAGGTTTAAAAATGATTAGACAATTCATGAAAGAAAGGTCCATTGAGGGCTACTAAACAGGAAGATGCTGATGTAAGCTCCAGCTCAGGAAGTCCCCAGGCTGCAGATTGCCAAGAGCTGTGAAAGTTACTGGGGGAATGCTCGTAGAGTCTTTCTTTTTGCATCTGTTACTGGTCACTGCTCTCTGGGGAACAGGGAGCAAGCAGCGGTTATTTTTTGCTGTGGTTGTTGTGAGCAGCTGGTGACATACCATATTTTGGAATCTGTGTCTTAGGATATTAAAACTGAAAGAAGAACTGAATTTAGTTTTCTTTGTTCCTGCAGTTTGTCTGTTTCATGCGTTTCACTCAGTTTTGATGATGAAACTAGACCACTCAATTCCTTTTCAATGACAGTGTGTTCAGTTTGCTAGTTCTCCAATGCTACCAAAATTATACGGAGTGTACATGTCTGACATTCCTGGACAGTGTTGCCAAATAACAGCAAAGAAACTACCAAAAGTATATGGAACAACACAAAATAATGAGGATATTTCTGTTCACGCTGAGTTCTGGACTGGTCTTCTACCAATGGTTATATTGAAACATCAGGAGTTAATTTTGGTTCATTGTTGGTATTTTAACCCAGTGCCTGTTTTAAAACAACACAGATGTCCATTCCCTGGGAATTCAGCACCTTTATGGGGGTTTGGTGCCTACATACATTTCTAGTAGGGGTTTTGAACTCTTCAACTGCATTTTCTCATAACAGGTGTGATGGGTATTCCTCCTGCCATGCTGGGAATTGTCCCTTGTAGGCAGAGTTTAGCGTAGGAAAGAGAAATGATAAAATTTCTATTTTAGGGAAAATCAATCTAAATATGAGTTACCCAGAATAAAACAAGTTCTCTTTGGTGGTAATAGCCAAGTGTAATCTTTCTATCAGATGGAAACATAGTGGGAAATCAATGACTGGACCACTCTTTGTTCGTTATATTTTGCTGCCAGACTAATGTGATCCCTGGATTTACGCAGCCCATCTGCCAACTGCTGTGTCCATGGAGGAGCAATGCAGCCGAGGAAATCTAACCCCAGAAAGCACCGATAGAATACCCTGACACTTAGACATGCCATAGCGTATTACAGAGGTCTTAGGAATAACTATGAATAACCAGCAAATTCCCAAAGATTTTTAGCAATGATACAGTAAAGAGAGAATCTTAATTGATGCAGGAAGCTGGTAATTTCTTAGTAAAAGAAGACTGTGGTTAGAACTGTAGGTTGATATCTTGACAATATCTCATTTTCCTTAAGAAGATGTTCAGTTTAAACCAAAATTTAGAACGTTAAATAGCAAGTACTATACTTCCCATGGTAATATATTGCTTTTAACATTTGTAAGCCATATAGTGTGCTGTTAAGGAATGACGTGATTAGTTGAAAAGATCTCATCAGCTCAGGTTAGCCAGCAAATTGTTCTTTTTAGTAGACACCTCTATTCTTTGAGAGTTGGGAAAAAGAAAGGATGTTAGTTGTTACTACCATTTCAGTTCAAATGTACGGGACACTGGTATTTCAAGCTGAGAGCTTTTGTATTTGAAAGAAATGCAACTGGGAACACATTTGCCATAGGAGTAACTTTTACCCAATTTTAGAAAAATAGCTCAAAGGAGATTCTGTGTTTTGGTAGTTTTCTTTTTTAATTTCTTTCAAATTGCTGCAAATTTTTTCACCTTTTTTCCTATGTTCAGGTTAACAGAATGTTGATATTAATTTTGATAAATTAGTTAATATTCTTACTTATTCATCAACCTGATTTGCTCCTCTTCGCTGATAAAGCTCCATTTCAAAGCTAGCTAGGTTCCCCTCTTTCCATAACTCCTACTAGACATTTGTCTCAGAACTTCACTGATTATTAGAAATGTCCTTCAGATTTCCACAACATATCTATGATTAATGCTAACATTGTCTTTTTGCTTAAGCGGCTCTTCTTCCTATTTCTCATATGTGTATCTGGAAACTGTAACTGCATCTTATTAGCCTGTGTTTTGCTTGGGTCAAAGAAATCCCAGTCTTTAAAAAATACTTCTAAAAATTCTTAAGACAGATCATTTGCTGCTTCATCCACCTGAGCAGTTTTCCTTTTCACCAATGTGAAATAATTTTTTTTTCTTATAAAGAGTTAATAGAATTGCACCATTGCCTAGATGAATTCTGTTCTGTACTGTGTACCCACAGAGCTGGTGTGTTCATCTGACTTCTGTGCAATGTTTTTCTTGGCATAGCACTTCATCAGGTTTGCAGAAGGGGATTGAAGAGCTGCCTTTGCATTATTTTCAAAGATGTAGTTGTTTTGAGTGCCCAGATAGTTTCCAGTTAACATGTTCCATCCTTGTAGCAATTATGTAGTGACAATTAGCATTTCAGATATTTCTGTATGTTCCGTTGACACTCTGAAGTTTCTGTGGAAATTTATGATTATGAACCCATCAAAACAGTTTATAATTTCTTTTTTTGAAAGAAATACTATTACAAAAAGCATGATGATGCTTTATTCCGCCGTACTTTTTCATACTGTAAATGCACATTGATGACCATCCTCTGAACTGAGGTTCTTACCATTGCACAGAATTTATCTCCAAAACGTGTCCTGAGGCTCCTCTTGGTCTGCGCAGTCAAACACTTGACCATTAATCTCCGTATCAGTAGTAACGTGATCCTGAGTCCTTTCTGCCACTTCTAGGTCACGCCCAGCCCTTGGCCGCACCACCTCCTATTGCTGTGAATCAGCCTTTTTTCAGAGCAGGGCGGCTGGCAGCGAGCACAGGATTGTGGGGTTTTGCTGCAGCCGTGAAAACTTAGAATACTTCTGTGGAAACCAGAGAATATATCAGTGTCAGGCTAGTCTGCAATAGCCTTATTGAGGACTGGGCCCTACGCCAAATTTCATGTCGTTTCATTGCTTCTTACTCGTAACGGATAATAGCGCTGCTGTGACCAGTTCTGGAGGGTTTTTTAGTTTTAAAGTACAGGCTGAAATGCTGCCACAGATCAGAGACACTTTAGATGGTCAAACTTTATTCTGTTCCTTGAAGCAAATGACTGATTTCTTAATCTTACAGTGAATTTTCCTTTACTTATTAGCTGGTATGAGACCAGTAATAAGTAATAATGAATTAATTTAATAGGCAATATATATATTGTCATATTACTGCACTCCACTGTTACTTAGACAAGGATAAGCTATGCCTTCTTTTTCAGTGTTGTTATTGTATTTGTCATGTATACAAAATTTTAAAAAACCCATACTTGTGTACATCATAGTTATTTATACATGGATATTTGGAGGTTTCCTAGGCCAGGGCACAAGCATTTCTTAGAAATAAGGTGGGAATATTCTGTGACAGGCTCTGCGTCAGTGAGGATGAAGTCTGGCAAAATTTCCATCAGTTTTGGAGAGACCAAGGTGTACAAAATTATATACTTATAAATATAGTAAATGTTTTCATTTCAGAAGAGTTGTAAATATTTATTGATAGAGATATTTTAAGGAAAAGAATTACTGAATTTTAAAGAAAAGTTATTGTCTGATTTAGTATTTATTTAACTGTCTTCTGGAATTTTAGCAAACGTCTCTCCCAGTTACCTTTGCTGTAAGGTGTTAAAAAAACCCCTAACCCATAGAAAAGCAACAATTTTCTATCAAGGTCCTGGGTTTTCAGAGTGCTTTCTCTAGAGCTGCCTGTGCTAGCCTCTTGGTGTCCCTCCTGTTAATTCCTCTGAGCCTTTCTCCATGTGGGAACTCGCTCTTTGAGCAATTTGCTTTGTTCTTCTGTGTGCCTTTCTTTGTCAGCGCTTGTTTCTTGGGCAGTTGTCTCAAATTCAGAGCTCGAGGGGGATGTGTGAACCTTTCCTTTAGCAGCCCCTCGCACTCACTGCCCCACCTTTCTAGCCCCAAATGAGCAAAGTCTCCTCTCCATAGCACCACAGCAGGTTTCCTGAGCAGGTGAGGGCTCGTCAGTGGTATCCCTGGCCAGGTTTTGCAGGTTTATTCTGCATGTCACCTTAGCCAGCAGCTGGGTGTCATGCCAGGGCTGCTTTGCTGAAAAAGTGATCCCAGTGCGGCGTGGCAGAGGCACGGAGCGATGAAGTCAAGCGGTAGGTGGGGTGTTGCTTCACACGCTCAAGGAGTTATTCATGTTATCGTTGGTGGGCAGAGTTTTTTAGAAAGGTGTTATCCTGGACTGCAATACCCAAATCGTAGAGGTCTGTGTTGAGGGTTAATACAGCTGTACCAAAATCCTTGCTGACCTCCAGACAGCTGAATAGGGAGAGTCTCCCTGTGCCGTCCGGAGCCGCTCTGCTTCCTGAGCCACGGGAAGGGAACATGACTGCCAGTATCTTCTCCTGGGAGGCTGCCAAGAGGAAGTAGATTTAATTTCTGTGGAAGGTTCACCAGTTCCCAGCTGTTCCAGCTGTCTTTCTGGGAAGCACCGTGCTGCTTCCAGGCAGTCTCAGGAGCAGAGGCTGTGAGGATCTTGGTCTGGATTTTCCTCCTGGGGAAACACGGCTAGGAGCTGCACGGAACTGTGTTGGGCCCCAGTAGGAATATCTATATTGGGATGTGTAGGCTTCTGTTTTATTTTGGGCTGTTCTTTTGCCCTCAGTGAAATTTCCCCCAAATTCTTCAGCCGGTCTGCACAGTCTGTGCATGGGACAGCTGTCTGGGCATCCTCCGATGGAGAAAGGGGCTGTGCAGCGACTGGCGTGAGAGGGGGGTTTCCATGGCAGCTCCTCCCTTCCCTGCTGGGTGACAGAAGAAATAGATCCTCAGGTCCCCACAGTCTGAAGCTGTGGTTTATTAAAGTAAATTACTTTTTTTTTCTGTTGAGTTATTTATTATTATGCTTGTGCCCAGTTATCAAATTGGAAGCAAATGGTGGAAGAATTTGCTTTGCACGTAAATGAGAAAGACTGAAACTGGTTCTCTTCACCATGGCACTCTGTATACAGCTTCCTTAAGCCCAAATGGCTAATCTTTCCATAATGAACTTGAGTATGTCTCTTCACATGAGTAGTTTCAGTGACTTCAGTGAGATTTCACGCATTGATAGGCAAGCAAGATTTTACCTTTGAGAGCACCAAATCCTTTTGGAAAAATCCTATAATGTTTAAGTGGAAAAGAAACCAGAGAATTTATAGATCAACGATTCAAGCCTACAGAACCTAAGGGAGGGATTTCATAGATTATTTTAAACATCTGGTAACATTTTGCATTAATGTTTTGTTTACATGAGGTTAATGTTACATGAGGGTGCCTCTTCGAAGAAGGGACATTCCACTGGCCAAGTGGGAGACTTGAAGTACCCAGAACCCAGCAACTGGGCACCGGTCTGTGAGCGTCTGCACAGGCAAAGGACACACATCCTACCTGACCCTCAGGGCAGGATGGTGGGTGCTCGTCTGAGAGTGAAGGCTGCAGCTCCAGCTGGGGGGTCTGTGCCATCTGCGGGGCAGACCTCAGACTGCGGGAGTGCCCAGACCGTGCTCCTGGGGCAGGGACAGGCGGGGATCTGCCTGCAGAAGGTGTGTCCGGGTGGAGGAGCTCCTGCAGCAGGTGAGGCTGAGAAGGAGTTGGATAGCTGGTTCCGAGCAGTCTGTGCTGGACCCATAGCCCACGGCCAAACAGCCAAAAACTCCCTCCTGGCACACACAGAAGGGAGGATTAATTGACATCTCAGTAATTATTAATCTTTATAAAGTATTTAAAAATGAAATCTCCATATAAAGCACGATCACATATCCTGTCACACATTTAAGTGCAGGAACAGGATTTTTGTTCTGTGCTTTAGGGTTTGTCCAAGCGTCAGTAAAATAGATCCTCTTTCCTATTGTATCTGCCAAATGTAGTCAACCTAACGAAAAGAATGTGGCCTTTCTCGACCTATAAATATACTAAATATATTTTGTATTTCATTCTGCAATCATGACTTGGGCAAGTATCCTCTAACTGTGGTTGAGAAGGAGGCAGGCTACCTGCTTTCTGTTTAATTTCCTTATCAAGACAGTATAACATTCAATGAAAAGCTGCTAATTCACTAACGTGGTTCTTAAATTAGATTTTTTAAGAGTTAAGTAGTATTTATTAGGAATAAACCATCACTCAGGATTTGGCCCTCTGTGGTGACACAAATGGTGTGTTTCAAAATGGGCAAATGTAAAAAAGGAAAAGCAGATCAGATGTGAAAGTATCGTGCTTATATAAACTTGTTTGTTAGGGAAATTAACTTTCAGTGATTTATTATGCTGCATGTGCAACATATAGCGCAGAAATACACGACCCTGTTTGCGAAAGCCGCACAACTGCTGTTGGAGGAGTGGGGCCTTTTTTCCCCTCTCTGTTACGAGGATGAGCAGATGTTAAGCAACGCTTCACTATTTTATGAGTGAGATTTATAACGGCTAGCAATATGTATTGAAAAGTCTTGAGGTATGTTTTCTGTTAGAGACTGATAAAAGAAATTAATGACATCTGGAATTTTAAAGAAAAGTAACAATTGCTTCATTTCAAGCAGCAGTCATAAGAGCAAAATTAACATGCAGAACATTGATGTCTGATTCCTGAAAGGATGTACGTACGGTGTTGTAAATGGTTATCAACGTATGGGAAGCGGAGAACTTGGTTTAAAACGATTGAGTAGGGAAATGCTATATGAATCACTAGGAAAAAACTAGTTAACTATACTTCTGAAGTGCAGCAATTCAGGCTACAATAATGAGAATTTTTTTTAAAAGAGTGATAATTCAAATAACTTACCTTTGATATCCTCTCCTTGAGTAATAATTATGCATGATTTCTACGAAAATGCTCTTCTCATAAGCAGTCAATGAATATAAGAAACTATATTACTAATTTTTTCACTCTTTGTAATGTTTCTAATCATCATTAATGACCTTCATTATTATTCAGTTATTCTGTTTTAGAAAAGCCTGCCAGTTATGCCAAATTATGCAGGGATCTATGAGATTCTGTGGATGTTTCTTTGCCAGATACTAGAATGATAAGTGACTGTTTGTCCTTACAATATGAGGAAAATGAATGGTTACACATTCAGGGCACTTAATGACTAGCCAGTAACATCCCAGGCTCTACCTGCAAGCAAGAACGTTTGAGTCACAGAATTATGAAATACAGACTCAAAATGATAGAAAACACTATTCCTGGGTTTATAGTTTTTTCCAACTGTTTGGTGTAGTGCCCAGGCAATCTGTGATTAGCTTTGTCACGCAAACTATATCCGTGGGCTTATTTTTTAAATCTCTCCTACCACTTTCTAACCAGCACAGTTGTTGGAATTCCTTTATGACATGAATTTTCATTTTCCCCGTTCACAAGCACATACCCTCTTGGAATACTGGGGACCTGATTTAAATGGTTATCAGTGTCCCTGTAACACACAGTCATTTTCTGTTGCCTTTTTTTGCTCACTGGCTAAGGATACGCTGTCCTTATTTGCTTAATAAATGGGCAGTTAAGGATCTTCATTTTTTATGCTTGCTGCACATTCATGTTTTATTATTATTTTATTCTTTCTATTTATAGATTTTACATTAACATTTGATGAATTTTCCACGTAAATGGCAATGCTTGATGTAATTCATATCACTCTTAATATGTACAATTTGCATATATTATCCCAAGCAATGACCTAGTAAATGAATTAAATAAGCCTTGGTAATAAGAATGACATATCTGAGCCCATTTAGACAACAAAAGCCAATGCCTCACCAAAGCAGGGCAGTATTGAGAAAACGCAGACACCATCTCAGAAGACACTATATATTCTAATTCATCCCAACCTCTGCTGCAAAGACACAAACACCTTCAAAAAATGAACCTGTGTCTGAAATAAACTCGTCAAGGGTGTTATTTTCAGTTCTTTTAGTGAGCACAAATATATTTTTAACATATTCTTGAAGGACAAATCCTCCATTGAGTTCTGTGTGTTTTTTATTAATTTTGAACCTAAAAACATTAATTATATCAATTATAAGAAAGCAGCAGTGAAGGAATTGTAATTGCTTGCATTGTGCAAGCCATGCTGGGCTCCAAGCTATTCTTCCTTGAGGAGCTGCCACGAAACAACCATTTAAGGAAAAGAGACTTGCAAACATTTAGAGATGGAGCAGGAGTGTTAAACACATTCTAGGTAGGTTTCTATATCTCTGCTTTACCTGGTGACGTTCCTGTTGCCATCCATTACACTGGGTAACTGTTACCCAGCGAGGAAGGATGCAGGTTCTGAAAGCTGTAATGGGATCCATTTGGATTGTGTAGCTTCCCTAAGATGTGCTGAGACAAGATAATCATTAAGACTTATACCATTCCTGCAAGAAATGACTATCTTATGACTTGAATATTATTAGGGAAGTATTTATTCCTTTAGTGATCATTCAGTGTTAATATTAATTTAATATATTATTAAATCTCTCTGTTGTGGTCATGCCTTTTTTTTTCTTTTCTCAGTGATTCATAATTAAGTTACTGGACTTGATTCTGGTTTCACACAGATTCTTACATTAGCTTCACAGGAGCTATTTGTGATTTACATTAATTTCATGCCATTGGAATTATTCCCAGCGATCTCATTGTGAGGTTTTTTTTCCTTTCCTTACAATTGTTCTTCGCTTTCCCTTTGGCAACTATGGAAATGTTGGGCTTTGCCTACACAAATTAATTATTTCAGGCTAAACTTCTTTGTTTTGATGGGAAAAAAAAGTTGTGCCTGTACAATGAAGCCATTATACCTTCAGTATATTGAGAAAATGCATTTGTACATTTATCCTAGTATAATTTTCTTTGGTGAAATAACTTCAGTGTGATTTTCTACGGTCTATTTTTTTTATTAGGCCACCGAACCTTCCAACACTACTCTGCACCTTCCCAGCTGGATCAGTGACTGGAAAGGCACATTTATTCATTACAAGTTATATTTGATGGATGTGCCAATCTATTTCCCTGGGTGCTCTTGATAAAACTTAGACCAAAAATACAATCAAGACAAAATGGGTAATAACTCCCTCTGAATTTCAGGGGAACATCACGATCACCCTTTGAAAGCCAGCATGGGTTTTTTTGGTTTTTTTTTTTAATAGTCCTCAATTCCACATAAAGAGCCAGCTCACATTTGACTCCAGTTCTCCTCAGCCATCTAGATGAAGAGGCAGCCTACTCTGGAAAGGAACAATCCCAATCTATTTTGTAGCAAAGGCAGAAGCTTTTCTACAGCTGAAAACCCCATATGGAGAACACTCCACTGCCAAATTTCTATCTATTAAGTTGAATAGGATCCAGCAAATGTGGCTCCCTTGCTTACAGTGCTGACCAAAATGTGCAAAGAGAAATGTGTTCTTTTAAACAGACAGCTCCTAAGACAATTTGGACTTGAAGGCTTATAAAATTCAAATTCCACCTGGATACAAGTGATCATCAAGGGACACAACCCTGAGCTCTACCATTTTATGCTCCTGGTAAGATGCACTGCCTACCAGAGAGCGAAGCATTTGCTGCATTCTGCACTAGCCAATTTCTCCAGCTCATTTTAAAGGGTAATTTAAGCCTCTTTTTTTATCCTTCACTATGCCTCTCTGATGACAAAACCAGTTTTCTAACTCCCAGCTGCTGGTAGGGTACATCCAGTGTTTGATCCAGGGTAAGGCTTAGATTAGACACTTGACACCAGTTCACTTGGGTGCAGGTAGCCCAAAATTGCCACATTATGGACAGTTCAGTGCAGACTGCAAAGCCTGCCCAGGAAACAGAGTGGATGCTTGCGGGCAGCCGACCTTGACCTACACAGCAGCTATACGTGTACTCAGGGGAGGCAGCTTATAGCTGGGTCTGTTCGGTCTCCACGCACACCTTTGACTGGTCATATTAGGCTGGGTCGCTGGGCTGAACAGCTGTATTTACTGGAAAAGCCTGGCTGGTTTTGTCATCTCTGAAGCCTCCTTACACGTCTCTGATGGTGAGACTCAGAAGCGATGCCTTAACTAGCATTTAATAGACAGAAGAAATGCGACTGGTTAAAACAGCTTAATACAATCAGGGAGCGCCTATGGCCAGTTCATCGCTGTCTGGTGTGGGGGGAGTCCTGCTTGTTGGGGTCTGTACGTGCCAGCTATGTCAGAGTAGTGCAGAGTAATCCAAGACAAATTCAAGCGATTTGGTAGCAGAGCACCTGGCACATCGTACCTCTGCACCACATTCACGTCATTGTATGTTTACATTTTGTGGGTGTCCAGCATTTGGTTTAGCAGTTGGTCTCACTCAGCTAACAAACCTGTCTGGACAGTAGCACCTTAAGGCTTTAAGCTTCCTGTTGATTTTAGGTATTGGTTTGGGACATGGAAGACGTTGAGCCAGGCAGGTATCTACTTCAAATCAGTGTGTCAGACAGGAGTGAATAGGCTGGCTATGACTAAGGTGTAGTCGTCAGAAGAGAATCTGAAAAAGTGTTCCAGTGTCCTGGCCAACACAGAGATGGGACAACGGCGTTCTCCCTTCTTGCTATGCCATTTATAGTGTCAGGTTTATGGAAAGTCTTTGAGAGTCTGTGGGATGTAGGCATTTAACCTGCTTAAGTGCTTTTGTAAATCCCTTTGGACATCCACCTAAACTGTTAGGCAACAGAGAGCTTTACATTTTCAAAGGCATAGTGAGGACATTAAGTAATTAATCACCACAATGTTTCTGTGATCTGTTATCATCTATATGTTATCATCTGTGAAATGAAGGAAGTAAGGTTATGTGGAGATGTATAGAAATATGGGATCTCTTGATAATCAACCCTCTGGTTATTTCCTTCCTGTTACTCTGTTGTACTGTTATTTGTAGATGATTAAAGTTGGATCCATAGACTTCCTGCACAAATGAAGTCTCAACTCTGACTCACCTGCCATCCTATTAAGAAAATATAATAGAAAATGAGGACATATCCCTTGTGTTTTCTCAGGTTTCAATTGTTTCCAGAGACCCAGGCAGCATGGAAAAGTGGTTAGTAATGCACTAACACTGGACAAAATCTTTCACAATCCATGTGTCTTTGAAAGATTGCTTTTTGATGTGATGTGCTAAAAACTTTTTTCTTTTTTCTTTTATTTTTTTATCTGCCTGAGTCCATTGACTAAATCTCTACAATACAAATGTAAGTTTGATGATTTAGGTACAAAGAGCAGAGCAGAAGTTACATGCTAGTTTTTTTTTTAGTGGAGAAGTGATTAGACAGGTACCCGCTGGAGACAAGTTTTGAATCTCTCTGTATTTCAGATCTGCAGAGTAGCCCCAGTGCTGTTTTTTGTTTTTTTTTTTTTGTGAAAGACTGGAGATGGACAATAACCATGACTTAGATCATCTGAGTAGTCTGGGGAGTGGCTGCCAGTGCCCCGTGGGAGCCCCGTGCATTGAGAGAGGATGATGAGGCCTCTCTGCAAAGGTTGTAAGCGAAGATCAATGAATAACTGCAGAGGTAAAGGACTGCATCTTCCCTGGTGGGTGGTCTCCAGACGCCATTAGTGAAGTCACTCAGCAGCATGCGGTATTGCTTGTCATCCCTGATGTGCCAAGTCACCAGTCTGTGAGTGATGGCTCTTGTCCTCGGTGCAATATGCTAAGTGACTGGCTAAGCCCTGCAAAACGTGAAGACTGGTAAATCTCATGTGTTTCAAAGGCAGACTTCAGTCACTGGAGGCACTTACATGGAAATCCTCAGAGAAATTGTGAAATGTCAACTGCAGATGCTATTGCAAACTGTAACAAGAAGCTGCACAGCGGTATTAAGGGACTGTGGCTGTTCCTCAGCTTATGGAAGCAAATGCCAGGTCCAGAAGCATCTCTAGTCACTGTGCAGTCCAGTTTAAGGATGTGGTTGGATCTAAACCCAGTGCATTGCCAGATTTTATATTAAAAAACATTAAGTCAAAGACTATTCAACAGGAGGGAAATTCAGTTTTCCTTCCACTTTTGAGCTGCACTATCTAGATGCCTGACAGATTGAAATAACCAAATAAAAGACCTCCTCAGAGAAGTGGCATCAGAATTTAGTGTGTGTCGTGTATAGTTTTGAACTCAGCTTTAATAAATGTCAGAGCTGCACGAGTATTCATTGAGCAGAGATGCAAGGAGCAAAGCCAGAGAGAACTTGGGAAAAATATTTAATATTTTTTCTCTCTTTTTCATTAGCATTTGATTCTTACTAATACTTTATGACTAGTTTTAACTCATGGTAACCCTATTCTTGATTTCTTGACTTAAGGGGCACCTTAAAACTTTTGATATTAATTATATATTTTCAAATAATTATTTTTCAAAGCCTTTATTTGCAGGGCACTATACATCTGGCTAGGAGAGTCACTGTCTCAAAGACAGCCCTGGTTGTACAGTCGAGTAGTAGCAGAAACAGAGCTGAGTCCCAATCCATTACTCTAAGCACAGGACCATGCTGTGTTTCCATTCACAAAGCTCAGATTTATTTTGTTCTTATTAGTTATTCTTAAGTATATTCCGTATGTGATACTATTTAGGGTTGAAACCTGGTCTGTAAGATTCAAGATGTTTATTTTCCAGCTTTGCCAGTCTACTCTTGCTGCTTATTCAGCCTGGGAAGTAATTTCCGCAAGGATCTTTGGACTCACTTCAAGTCAGAAAGCTTGGATTTCAGATTGCTCCCCTACCTATTTCTGCCCAATTCCTCTGCTTTCCCCTCTTGGACTTGCATTTGCCCAGGAGAACCAGAGAAAGTTGGCTTTTTCTGAGACATCTGTGCAACAGTAGATAATATTGTCATCGAGACACTAGTAGTATTGCATTGCATTTCATCACTTAGGCAGTGTCTGTTCAATGTTCGTCCTGTGCAGTGTTGTCAGCTCAGGCACATGACCTCGTTGGACTTTAAACGCTTGCAAAATATGACCAGGAAATAGCTTTGTGGTTTTCTTGATGTGGAAGTCCTTTTCAGAATGCCTGAAGTGCTCAGCAGCTTTTAATGGTGCATCTTGAAAATAATTGTTTAAAAAAGCAGAGGTGCAATGGCAGCCTATTAGTTTCAAATCTTATTTTTTTTTGTAGTGATACACAAATAGTGACTGGGGTGAAATCCTGGCTTCACTAAAGTCAGCCGCACAACTTCCAGTGACTTTTCTGAAGCCAAGATATACTGGCGTAGTCCTAACCACCTAAATGGTTGACAACTAGTAAGAACTCATATCATACCATTTCTCAAATGTGACTACTTTACATATAAATAAATTTTACCATAAAATGTAACATGCAAATATCTCTGATTGAGAAAGATCCCTTACTCTTAGTTTTGAGCTCAGATTATCCTAATATTCAAATCCACTGCAGTGGAGCAGAACTTTGAGGAAGTTATGGCTGATATCTGAGAGCTGTAACATTTACAAACATTAAATTAACAAAACCATATAGTTTTATGCTTGCCATTCCAGACCCATGAAACTTATCTGAAAGGTTACGAGACAAGGGACTGAAAATGAATCTATTGCACAATTGCTGCAGGGAGTTGCTGAGCACCGTAATTAATTGCTGCTGTATTCATTTGCAGAAGGAGGAGCAGCAGAAGGAAAATATCTCATTGACTTTAGGTTGTATTTATTCATGTATGCACTGTGGTGTTACAGCACAATTATTATCTGACACTTTGGAAGCGGACTTGTGCTCCGTTAGTTGCATGAGCTATGTGCTATTATTGGGTGATCTGCTACAAAAATGCACAAAACATTTATTTTGAGCGATGCATTCAGGATTATAATCGATGCCTCGCAGATCTGGCATTCTCAAAGCCCAGCAAGAGAAGTAGAAAGCTCAACTTGGCATCATCCATGGTTAGTGTATAACCCCCTGAAATGCTGATGTGTCCATGGGGGCAGGTAGGAGAAAATCTTGAGTTCACAGGTCAGCAGTCTCTAATGAGCAGCTCTGGGTTTTTTATCTGTGTCTGGAAGGAGACACGGGTGCAAGCCCGTCTGTGCTTCTTCCCAGTTTCCAGTGTAGTGTTGGCACCAATCCACAGGCAGCTGCTCATCCAGCATTCCTGGCTAGAGGATCATCTCAGCAGCTCTATAATATGTCAGCCAAGAGGAAGCAAGAAGGAAAAGGAAAGTGGAGTTATGAAGCTAAAACCAAGAAAATAAAAGTTCCAGGCAGCTGGAGTGTGGCAATAGCTGCTGGTGGGGGTAATAGTTTATTCAGTGAATCTGCTGCATAGTTTCTAATAAAACCTCACTAAGCCTATTCAGAGTTTTTTTTGTTTTTTTTTTTTTTTCCCCTAAATTGTACATGGTTGTTTGCATAAAGCTTGTGGAAGCTGACATGACAACAGCTGGTGTAAAGGTTTATACTTTGGACAGCTTTTAGAAGAGTAAATATGAACTAAATAGTAACTGTAGGCAGAACCGTAATGAGGACATGGTATGCAAGTGTCACCATCCCCGGAACGAGCGAAATACTGCGCTTTGCATCTCATTAACCAGCGCTGGGTTGTAATCCCGACCCCAGCAAGCTCAGCCGTGGGGAGCGTTGTGGATGGGACGTGCATGATCGCTACCCCCACGCCAGATGTTGGATCCAGGAAGAAATGGAGCATATCCCTCCATATCCCCTGCTCATTGCAGCAGGGAAAAGGGAGAAGGCAATGGGGACCAGGCTCTTCCCATGGACACCTTTCGTTCACAACATTGTCACTGCAAGTGCTGAAGAGCTTGGTCCTGTCCTCCTGCTGCGGTGAGCAGCGCCCTGCCCCGGAGCAGCCTCATGGGTTCCAACCTGGCAGCTTGTAGAAGAAGGTTGTTTTGCACAAAGGAGTAGCAGAATCAGGTTTGGTGTGATTATTCCAGAAGATTTTAAAAATAAACCATCAGCTTCCTCTAGGCCTTTTAAACAAACAGCCTAAATGAATGTGAAGTTAACCTCTCTGTGCTATCAGTCTGATGAAAGAAACAAATGGAAGCGATGACAGGATTCTATTACTCTATTAATATGACAGATTCTAATTTGTGAGAAGAAATGAACCTCATTCAGTGCTTTATTACTTTCAGAAATTCTAAAATCAATGCAAGATATGCCATAAACATCATTCCTGGCAGGCACTCATTGAGGTAAACATATAACTCAAATACAGCTTGAACTGAATTCTGACCAATTTAGCAAGTAATAAGCAAGGCAGTCTGTGATAAGAACATTAAAAAGAAGAGACAGTAACAGAGTTACGAACAGATGGTATCCATCAATAACGTTGAAATAATAATAATATTTTAAATTTATATATGATGCCTTTCAGTCTGGAAAATCCCACAATGCTTTACAAAACTGAATTTAAAACACAAAGTGTAACTGGAATGCAGCATTTCTAGTGTGAAATATGACAGTTGTTGAGAGCCCAAGCAATGACAAGTCATTTGGGACAAGAAGAGAATAAGAATTTTAGTTCATTTCTGCTGCAGCAAGAGCTTGGGTTGAATTTTTTTTCTTTCCTCCCCTCTAATCTATTTAATCTATCATCACGGATAGTATCTGGATATTCTGCCACAACACATTGCTCTTATCCAGAAAGACCACTCTCTCTACTGTTAATGATATCAGATGCAGTGTTGATTTTATTTATTAAAAACCTAAAATGATCAGCAATTTGGCTTTATCCTATGCAAAAAAAAAGACTTTCTCAGCAAAAATATCTCTCAAGGCCAAGTAGCGCCAGCAGTTTGTACATCTGTGTGTGGGGAACATTGACTCTTATGTTGGTCTAAATTCTCAAACCTTTGTCTTTTCCTGCAGAACATAATTGCTCCTTCCAAAGACTTATGTAGCTCAGCGTAACCTGAGGCTGTCTTCTGATCTCAGATAAACCCAGGCAATCCTTCTGGCTTTAGTGGGATTATGCCGGCATAAGTGAAACTAAAATTTACCCCATGGTGTACGAGAGTTGATAGGTGGATAAGGCAATGTGTGACGTTTGAAGGCTGCAATGGAAAAATGCTGGAGGATGATAGGGAAAAATCATACGCTGTGTACGCAGAGCAATGGAAAGTATTTAAAGCAGCTCCAGCCTTGGATATTCTGCATAGTCCCTTCACCGGGAGAAAGATGTTTTGGGATGGGCTGGATATTTGAGTGGAGAGACTCTGTATTATAGAAATAATATAAAGAAGAAAATGTTGAATGCTTCTGAGTGATGAAAGACACA
>NW_010110180.1:50006-65115 GCF_000699245.1 Pterocles gutturalis | reverse complement strand
AAGTGATGTTGGTTAAAATTAATTCATCTTTAATACTTTCCTATTGATGTCTGTAGGAATCATAGCCAGCATTTTCCCATTCCAGGTTCACATTTTTGGTAATGGCATCTGCAAGGACTCTTACGTCAGATGAGCTTTGTATCAAGCTTGTGGTAATAGTAGAAACTCCTGGAAATAGTAGAAACACTGCAGGGTACTGAAATACCCTAGAACACTGGAGTGTTCCTTGAAAATGGGGGTTTTCCCTGTAAAACAGAAGGAGACATTGGTGACAGGGCTTTATCTGAAATAAACTTTTTCACTCTCCTGAAAAGCTATGTTATCTTGCACCCATTAAACACTTGTAGCTTTCTAAAAGCAGGCTGGATGTAAATATTTTTCCTTCATAGGATGCCTGTGCTGGCACTCTGTGGTGCCTACAGAGGTTCCCATGATGGCGTGGGACTCGGGTGTGGGCAGATCTACCATGTGCGTGTTTACTGTTGTCAGAGCTACTGTCGGCAGAGCATTCAGTCTGCATGTTGATGCAGATGATAATTTAGCCAGAAAAATGAGCTAATATGTTGCACAGTAGTCCTGGTGGCTCGCCAGCATCCCTTCCATGAAGAGGAAGTTGAAAGGTCAGTGGGCTGGACATTGCTATACTCTGAGGAGCGTTTGGTAAAATCTGCTGCGTAAAATCTTGTCTCCTATAAATTGTCAGAACTCCTACTGGTTCCACAGGATCCAGGTTTGCTTCTATTGTTTTGCAGTCAAACCATGTGTTTTTTGGGTGGCAAGGAAGGAGAGGGATACAGAAATTGCGTTGTCACATATGTAGCAAATACTAGCACAGGTATAGCTTCAGGTTACTGAATATTTGTCTTGAACATCATAGAAAATAGAGTTTTTTTGTTTGTTTTGTGTAAGTTACATATTGAAAAGTTCACTCTTAATTCAGCATGTGTCTGCTTTGCAGGAAAGGTGACTCTTTGGTTTAACTATGGCAATTTCTGCAGGAATCCTTGGACTGTCAGCTTAGGTGACAAACTAACTCACACTTAATTCTTATTCACTCCAGCAGGCTGCTTGTACAAGCATACACATTCCTATCTGCACGGACTCATTAGCTGTATGTGAGACTACTGCAATACTTAAAAGGTTTCTTAATTTTAGACCTGCTTTTGTGAGACACTGGGCAGTCTCATGTACATTTGGTTCCATTTGCATCTTGGGATTTTACAACACATTGGATTTGTTTCCTGATTTTATTTTTTGCAGGTGCATATCTGCAATGCATCAGATGTTAGTTCCAAGTTTAAACTAAAATTTATTTTTCAAACCTACCAGATTGCATGGGTTGGAGTTGAGACTACTGTCAGGGCTTCGTGTCACCATCTCCTATCCTTGAAGCTGGTGCCTGTGAGTTGTTACTGGCACAAACTCTCCGTGTTGGCTCTGCACAGTGAGCCTGCTGACCTCAGTCTGCCTTCTGATGGGGACATGTCTGTAGCTAAAGAGCCTGTCACCACAACTGACGTCCTTATCGGCGGTCTGCACAGTGAGCCTGCGTTTGGAGCGGACACGGAGATACAGCACATTTCAGATCCATCAGGCTTGGGAAACATGGTTCAAAAAACACCCTCCTGTCCTTCTGGGAGCCTGTTTGGGTTCAGAAATGGGGAAGCTGCTTTCACATGGAGCTGGGTCTCTCCTAATACAGCTGCGCTGTCCTGCAGGGAGGTACTGGGACAAGTTAGGCACCGGAACAGGCTGCCCAGAGAAGCTGTGGACGCCCCATCCCTGGAGGGGTTCAAGGCCAGGCTGGATGAGGCTTTGAGCAACCTGGGCTAGTGGGAGGTGTCCCTGCCCATGGCAGGGGGGTGGAACTAGATGGGCTTTAAGGTCCTTTCCAACCCAAACCATTCCATGGTTCTATGATTCCAAGTTGGCCCCGTGTGCCAGACTCCCCTCTCTACAGAGACTCTCTCACGGATACTGAGTTCTTTGAAATGTTTGGGGTTGGGGTTTTTTTTCCCCCTGAGCTGAGGCATGAGGAAGAGAAACTGTGTTTAGTTTATCCTTGCTGATGTCTCTGCTCTTTATTTTTGTTAATACAGGACTTCACTTTTCAGGCCTGTCAGTGTGGTAAGATCCTCACATGCTCAATTTGTGAAAAAACATAGATCCCAAAAAACTCCCACTCTAAATGCATTTCAGTCCAGCTTGTAAGAAATGGGTCATTCAGTAGCCTGTTTTCTGAGTATTGTGTTAGTTGTATTTTGTCCCCAGCCTTATCTTTGCCATACAGACTTCCAGTCTTTAGGAAACAGGTTTGCAGGTCTGTCTACAGGTATTTAAATATTTCTGGCTGGTTTAAAACCTCAGTACCAGATGAAATTAAGAAAAAGATCTGAACACTAAGCATATACTGCTGCTAACTTAACCACTTTACATAAATTCCCTCGGGATGATTTCTTTTCTCTGTCTCCTGGAGGGTGACATTTGTTCTCACAATCTGTGGTGAGACCACAGTGAGCTGGCTGACCACAGTAACTGCTGCACATCGCTCTGCTCGCTGCAGATTAGGAGCACAGGAGGTATCTCTTGCTTCTCTTTTTTCTTTTTTCCCTATTTCTCACTGCAGAGCAACTGAAAAAGGACAAGGTTGAGATATTTCCTGAATGTTGCATTGTGCCTTGCCCTGCCTGGTGCGCAGAGGAGGCGGGAGAGAGGTTGAAAAGAGCTGTTGCACTGACTTGACTCTCATGTCACCCGCCTGCTCAGAAAACAGAGGGTCGACAGAGGCTGGGGCTTCAAAACAGCGAGGCTGGAGGAGGCAGGGCTATCAGCCTGTCCTGCACCAGCCTGCAGAATGCTTGTTGCACTGTAGGATTTCTGTTTCGGTCTGGAAAAGTGTGTTTTATAGTAGGAAAAGCATTCTGTAAATATTCTGTATTTATTATTTTTCTAGAGCTTCTTCACTATGTTGAACTCTCAATACAATGAGAAAGAGGAGGAAAAATACCCAAAGATAAAAGAAACTCGGAGAGCTGTGCGTTCCAGAGTAAACACAGCGCTCCTCCGCATGGTACAGGCACTGTTTGTGCTTGGCTTCCCAACAGGGGTTCTTGCACATCCAGTAACTTTGTTTGTATTTTGTAAATTAGCAGATGGTTCTTTGATACAAAGGAGAAAGTGTTCCCACATCAGATCAAGTCTCTCTCTCTTCCCCCCCACTGATATTAAACAAATCATAGAGGAAGACACAACCACAATTTCTAAAAAAGGGGATATGGAGCAAAGAAAAAAATACGTGTAATTTAATTGTAGAGTTCAGTTGATGCTGACAACAGTAAAGCAAAAACATAACTGAAGAGGAGATAGATATTCTCATTTCCAACATTTCTGAGCTGTGCTCCAGGAGACCAAGGGTACAGCCAGGTCAGTGTTTGACCCTTTTCACGGTTTCCCTCCTGCGGAGGCTGCATAAATTTCATCAGTTGAGGGAATTACTCAGATAAGTGTGTCACTGCTGAAGTGGGGGAATAATTTTGTACCTGTCATGTAACCATTTTATGGAATCGCTGACCCATTTAGGTTGGAAAAGCCTTTAAGATCATGAAGTCCAACTGTTAACCTAACACTACCAAGTCCACCACTAAACCATGTCCCTAAGTGCCGCATTGACACGTCTTTTAAATCCCTCCAGGGATGGTGACTCAACCTGGGCAGCCTGTTCCAGCGCCTGACAGCCCTTTCGGTGAAGAAATTTTTCCTAATATCCAATCTGAACCTCTGCTGACACAACTTGAGACTTGTTACTTGGGAGAAGAGACCAACACCCACCTCCTTTCACGTAGCTGTAGAAACCGATAAAGGTCTCCCCTCGGCCTCCTTTTCTCCAGACTAAACAATCCCAGTTCCCTCAGCTGCTCCTCACAGGACTTGTTCTCTAGACTCTTCACCAGCATCATTGATCTTCTTTGGATGCGCTCCAGCATCTCAATGTCAGGGTGGAGCCCGTGTCTTGCTTGGTGATATATGTAAGGCATACTGCCTGTTTACCGAAAGTTGGGCTTGATCTTGGCTGGAGCCTCAAGGCAGTAATTTGAGTAATGTAACAGCAATTAAAGAAGATGCTTGCAGACTAGATCTGGTGAAAGCACATTCCGCATTGCTCACAAAACCGCTTTTTCATTGTGAGTCTGAAATTTCTTTGGAAATATTATCGCTGCAATAGTCAAGTCTTCCCTTGTTTACTTGAAACCTTGTCTGTACTGATATTACAAGATAAACTATCATGTGTTTCTTTCTGCTTGTTTGTGTAAACTATTAAGAGTGTTCTTTGGGGCAGGCGTTCTCTTTTTGATCTATGTTTGTACAAGACCTGGCATTATCAAGTTTCGGTCTATGATTGAACCATACAAGCACAATGGTACTATAAATAAATAAATAGCTACCTTGAAGATAAAATTCCATTTACTTGATGTTTAGCACTTTCCCCTAAAGGTCTTTGCACCAGAAGTCTTGCATAAAGAAGTTCCTCTGCTGTTCCCATGTCTTCTGCATCCATGTCTGTTCCCATTGACCTGACCAACAGTGGAGGATATGTCATTGGACCTAGTAAGAGTAATGGATCCAATAGCTGTAGTATTTTAGAAAAAAAAGAGAAAATTCTTTCTTCTTCTGAAACTTTGCCTGAAATGTAGCTTGTATGCAAAGGTGGAACAAATTATGGCTGGTGTTCCCTTGAACACTGGGTAGCAATTAAGGGGAAAATTTGCTGAAGCACTTACGCAGAGACTCCTAGGGTGTGATAAAACCAAGATGGATTTAATGCTCATTAACAACAAGTAATATTCTAAGCAGAGGAAAAAGAATTTAAGAGAAAAAATGGCATTATATGTAGGAAAAATATGTACCATGGAAAAATACATATCCAATATGAAACATGGGCACAAGCCCAATCCATCTCCTTTTACAATCATTGAGAGTTGCTCCTTGACTTCCAGGGACTTGAGTGGGATCCAGCTCCAAATCTGGCTTTCTGAACTCATGAATACTCCTCTTGAAATCAATAGTATTTCTTGCATTAGGAAAGTAAGAGAGGTTTTTGGTAGTACAACTCATGCCCTCAGTAGTTCACCACATATTTAATTTGAGAGAGCACCCTGTAAGGTAATGCCTGTTATTGACATACATACATTTGTCGTGATGTTTGTTCTGTTTTCTAAGGATGGGAGTCTAAGGATGTATATAGGGAGATAGTGGAACTATCTAGAGAAGTTTAAGGAGTCACCAGTCTACCCTCTAAAGATTCCCAGTATAATTCAGAGTGTGTACGGGAGATAAATCATATATTGGATTAATTTGCTCGTTTTGACTATTTGATGACTAATGCGTCCATGGGCACTCCTCACTTCCTTCTTCATATTCATCACCTGAGCATAACTGGGTGGTTATTTGTAAAAGGTTAAGCAGGTTGGTAAAATGAGAACGCATCCCTGCACATCGCAGATCGTGTCCGTTGAGCAGTGCAGCTCCTTGCGGCAGGGCACATAGATTCTGTGGGTTTGTTATAGTTTTTTTGTTTGATGAATGTGTCAGACCTTTTCACCGAATACAGTGTGTTCTGGGTTAAAACTCAGTTTCTGACTATGCTTTTGACATACAACTGTGAAACTCATTATCTGTGACACAAAAACATGAACTGTGTAAAAACTTTGCATTTTTCATGAACATTCATTTAATATTTATAATTATTTTAGTCTTGTTTACATACTCCCCTTGTTTTCTAATACCCAAACCAGCTTTTTGGTAATTAATTTGAATTTTAGTACTAACAAGTGGCGTCTCCTACGAAGCCTATTACAAACATGGCACATTGCTCTAAATTGCATAATAAAATAATCGTCTAGAACTGCGACATACTCAGCAAAATGGCTCTATGTCTGTTTGACAGGGTGAACGCCTATGTGCTTTTCAAAGCAACTAGTTTAGCACTCTTCATTTACAAAGAGGGAAGGGAGAGGAGGGAGAAACGCTACTCTGAGAACAGCTTGTCTCATGTCGACCTACTTTCTGCACCAATCTGCGTGCAGCCGGAGCTGCTGTTGTGTTGACACTACATATCCAAGCTAAAGCAAACCCAGCAGAATCCGTGGCCTTAGAGATCGGCTCTAGAGAAGACAAAAGGCGTTCTGGGTTTGATGCGACTTTTGGACCTGCAGGCACTGCAGGACTGAGATAGAACGAGCTGATTTCAAAACTGAGTCTCCTGCCTTCTCTTCCCTGGGAGATCTAAAGTAGATTACACTCACATAATGAGGCCACTTTGTGTCTAATCTCTCAGGTACATTTATATCTAAAGCAGGTGGTGTTGGTCCAGGGAGGGTCTCCTTATCCGCAGGGGAACATGGTCAAAGAGCTGAATTTGCTCTTATCAGCATTTTCCCTCTCCTGCCAGGAAAATCAGGAAAACAAGGGAAAGGGGTGTGCCTATGAGAAATGCAGGGATGCCTGTTTGTCATGCCTATCTTTGACTTCCTTTTGTCCCCTAGAGATTATTTACAGATGGTGCAAATTAGAGTAGCTGTAGAGCTCCCCGTATCTCATGCAGAGGGGAGAAGTTGTGTACAGAGCCTGCAGACCAGGGCATGGAAACCTTTTTTGTATTGACATCCATGCAGGGGTACACACCTCGCTATCTGTGCTGTTTGGAGCTTATTGGATCCTGAGGTTCAATTCATGATCTTTGGGTTTTGTTTTCACTTGCTATCATCAGTTTTTGAAAGGACGCAATTTTTTGATGTGCTGCACATCAACAACTCCTGCTGCTAATAGTACTGCTACCTCTTGAGAAATGCGAGTAAAAAAATTTGTGGTGTCGATATGCATCACCACATCAGTTTTGATCATTTCAACCAATGTTTTCACAGAAGCTGATCCTTACTTTACAAAGCAAATACTACTCCTTTCCCCTGAAAGCCTCTTGTCCTTTAATGGAAATGAATACAGTTTTATTCTTAGCAGCTTGTTGCAGAGAACTCCACTAATACGGCTTTTCTCCAGAACATCCTTTTTATGACTAGTTTTAACTTATAGCAAGAATCCTGTTGATTCTGAGAAGAAGAAAGACCCTTAGCCTTTTGTCTCAAAACCATGGTGTTTCCTTTACACCATTCTGGAGATTTCTGTTTACAAATCCTTTCTTTGCGTCTCCTCTAATGAGAGTATTTGTGCTAGAACACTGGTAAGATGCCTTGAGATCCATTTCTTTATTTGGGTCCTGAAGAAATAGAGTTGACCTTGGTTTAGTAGAACAAGTAAAATAACAAGTCAAATCCAAGCCTTTAAAAAGACCTAAATGAGGTCTAGTAGAAACTGCTGACTGGTAGGTGAAATGTTACTGGGACTTTCTCTTACCCTATTGCTGGAACCCTTGGGGGAAATTACAGCACAGCACGGTGGCATGTGAACATGAAGTGCGCTAACTGCTGCATCCTGCCTCGCTCTGTGGCACTCTCGTCCCACACCAAGGCTGCCTTTATATGAGCTGGTGTGATCTGCTTTCGGAGTGGATTAAAAGGGACACTCATAGGGTGGACTGGGAGTCTTTGGATAAAGCCAGCAACAAGTGCGGTTATTAACTGAACTTCTTCCCTGCAGAGACTCTGGTATTTTAAAATTCACTCAATATAGCGAGTTCTGCTCCTTCCTAGGACATGCAAGTGGGTGAGAGTTTGACATCTGCCATTCTGCTGAATCTGTGTTCTGGGGTGGAGGTTCTTATCTCCACCCCATTAAGATTTCTCTGCTGTCATTGCCTATTGCTAAAAGTTTCTTGGCAACCTGAATTTACTCTCTGACAAGCCATGTAGGCCACTGGGGCAGGAAGCTTTGTGTTCAGCTTTCCTTGTCATGCTGCTTGGTTTTGAGAGGCTGGGGTTCGAGGGATTGGGTTTGCATTGAGTGTCTTGCTTTGGGGCAGTGCTGAAGCTCCCTGCCGTGTGATAAGCCTTGTGCAGGCGTGATCCAAAAGGTCCTGCACCTCTGAGCCACGAAAGCCAATGGAGAGCTCATAGGTGGTAAGAACTGCCATTATTGTAGCACTGAAAAACTCAAATAGTTTTTATTAAACTGTCTGAATATGTTGTTTGATAATCGCTTGGCAGAATGCCTGTGTCGTATGATTTCAATTAGGGAACAACAGCTGTTATTTTTGTGAAGTGACTTTCCCATTGGTGTCTGCTGGGAGTTGGGCAAAGCCAGAGGTGAGGCACTGGAAGGAAGATGGGGATGAGATTGTAGGTGGATCAAGTGAGTTTTAGAGTTCAGAGAGAATCATAGCGAAATAGATTGTTTCCCTCCCCCTGCCATGTCTTTCATCTGTGCCATTGCTTAATATCACAGAATCACAGAATGTTAGAGATTGGAAGGGACCTCGAAAGATCATCTAGTCCAATCCCCCTGCCGGAGCAGGACACCTAGATCAGATCACACAAGAATTTATAGGAATTTCTTTTTAAGCTTCTGATATTTAAGGAACACATGTAACCTACAGGAGAGGTGGGAAGTGAGTGTCCCAAATGCTAGTCCGAGCTTTCATTCCTCCTTATTTAGTGATGTCTGAGCTTGAGGAGCCAGGACCGTGTCCACGCTCTCCGTGCTGAGACAAGATCTGGGCATGTGCATCTCTCCCTTCCTTACTTTGACATCCGTGGGAACCCAAAGCTGAAAAAGCATTTCAGTCTAATCCAGCCAAATCAACCAGGTATCTGGTCTGAATGATCTGACTGCCAGGACTATACTGCTCTGTAGAGTGCAGATCCAGTCTGCAAAAAACTTAGGTAAGGCACTTAATCCTCCTGCTTCAGTTCACGGTGCTGTGCAAATAGCCACGTTCCTCACTGACTAGCACAAGGACCAACTCCTTAACATCTGGAAAGAGATTTGAAAACCTAAAGCAATAATTTCACAGTTATGCTTAATCAGTACTGTGTATTTAATGTTAATGTTATTATATGAATATTGATTGACAAATTAAGGATACATTTTAAAACTCCCTTAGAAAAGTCAGTAAATATAAGCCTTTGTTCATTGGTATGTGGTTTATAATCCGATACCGGCAACATTCTGCCCTGTCTTTTATGGATATGTACTGGAGAGATGTGATGCTTTAATGACGTCTCAATAAGCAAAGCTTACAGCTCAGTTCTTTCCCGACATTAGAGATTTGACTTGATTGTGGTGGTTTTACTTCTGCTGAAAGCACAATCAATGTATTGTATTTTCAACACCATGAAAATAAAAAAGCGCATCACATTTTTTACTTCCAGCAGGCGTAGAACAAACAGACCTTTCTAGCTGTTGACATGAATAGACTTTCAAGTGTATCCTCTATTTCCCTTAGGAGGTTAATTTTTAAAACTGACATCAATGGAAAACAAAACTGAGTTAATCAAGTGCCTTTATAAAGTTTTGAATGCAATCCAGGCTCCCATCCTGCCGGCCAGGTCAGCATAATGACTCTGTCTGCCTAACTAGCACCAGATTGGACCTGTCCTGTTCGAAGGCTGAACTGCCCTGCCCAACACTGCTCATGGGCGATCACGCCTTGGCTCTCGTCTCAAGCAAGGGTGTCTGTGCGGTGGGGACTTTGCTTCTGCTCAGAGCCCGGCATCAGGAGGGTCCATTATCAAGGATGAATCTCTCTTGGGGATGTTGCCGATGAGGTACCCTGCGCTGCCCTTCTACCGCGATGCACTATAAAAGCTGGGGCCAAACGCAGCCATGTGCAGGCACAGCTAAAACACGCATACTGCACCAAAAGTTATTAGTTCCCTTAGCCGCTCCAGTAAATCTTTGTGCCGCAAGCATGCACTGAGAGTTGCTCCTGCCCAAAAGAGACCTGTGGGAGAGAATTGGTGTCAGAAAGGTTAAGTAACTCAGTTCATAATTGCAGGCACTTGTCCATAATTTCAGATTCTCTGTGCAGAAAAGGAAGGCTTTTCTTTCCATTAGACCATGTGGTTAAAGACAGATGAAGTCTGGCCAACCTGTGCAAATTTTCTCGGTGTAATAGTTCCCTCATTTGACATAGATTTTCAAGCCAAGGTGATTAATGAGTCATAAATATAATGCTACAGTGATCCTTAAAATAAACAACATTCCTTGATTTGAAAATCCCAGAAGATGAGTTTTAATTTCTCTAACCAATCTGGGAATGTACAAGACTTTCCTGCAGTGCCTTATTGATATAATTTGACCTTTCTCAGCAGTGGAGCTCCCTGATGGAGGTGTGTGGGGGAAGGAGGGGTGTGTGGGCACACATGCAAAGTGCTCTTACGATGCCTGTATTCAAATTCTAATTCCATATTCTTGTAAGAACGATCTCACTGGGAACCAAAAATAGCACAGACAGAAAATATTCTCACAAGATGATTGTCACACAAATAAGAATAGTTTCTCTTTAACCCATTCTCTTTAGCAGCTAAGCTCTCTGAAGGCTCCTGATCCTCTGCTGGTGCTTTACTTTAGCCATTGGCCAAGCATCTATGAAAACCAACAATTTAACAGTAATAAAATACCTCTGTGGTTGACATGCCACTAAGATGGATTAAATGAAGTGTGCTTACCTTGTTTTAACGATATGAAAGTGTTGCTTTAGTGATGGTAATTCACCGTCTTTGTAATAGGATGTGGTTTTGAGTTTTGGTGATATTTTCCTGTGTCCTTTCTAGCTTTAAACATTGCAGTTACATCTCCTAATTCTCTGTTGCTTTCAATGAGATAGCACAAAATGTATGTCTGACCCAAATTCTTCCTGCCAATCACAATTTCCTGTGTAGAAGGAGGAGGTGAATTAACAGTGATGCCTGTATTTATTTTTATTACCATAGCACCCGAAGCCTCAGTTTTGGAAGAGGCTGGGCTGTGCTAGGTGTTATAAAGACATACAACAAAAAGGTTGTCCTTTCAGAAAGCCTGACCTTGAAGCACTGCAGGGGGTTGACAGAGGATACTGGGAGATGGTGCAAGGAAACCGCAGAGCAACCAAACCGTTGTTTTTATAGGCACCATGGCAGAGCAGAGGTATGAGGAAGCTAAATGAGAAATATGAAGCCACGGAGGCTTAGGGAGCTCCTGCAAAGTGAGAGAAAGCCTGGATTTGCTTGTTTGAAGCTCTAGGGAGTGGTGTGACCTAGACACACCCCCGCATCCAAGAGGGAAGCTGATCAATGCAGGCAATGGATCCACCAGAGAGGGAGCCCACAGGCTTGGGAGGCAGAGGGGTGGTGGGCTAGAGAAGGGGGAGGTGGCAGAGGGGTTCAGAAAGAGGGGGCAGAGGAGGGTTGAGCCCATGAATCCCCTGTTTCATGCATCTTCTTTTGGGGGCAATGCACTCTGTAGTGGTCTGCAAATGAGCTTAACTGTCAAGTTAGCATTTTACAATGGTGTGTTGGTTTCCAGATGTCTACAATAGACAGTTACATATAAATAAAAGCTATCATCCTGTTCTTTTATTTGAATTTGTTTGTAGACTATGGAGAAAAGCTGATGGTTGCACACAACAGATGTCAGTAGTTCTCAGGCACATCATCTGCCCAATTGCCCATGGCTTTATCTATTCCAATTATTTTTTCCCATATGTACACATTAGGTCACATTCCAGCTCTGAGACAAAGAGGGTTTTATTTTTTGTTCCCATCCAGAACTACTGAGGTCTTTTGGGCTTCTCACAAGGGCTGTTACATCCTGAAGAAGCCTTGAAAATATGCCCATGGCAGTGACCTGTAAGGGAGTGACTGACGGGCTCCCAGTCTGCAGGTCTGATGATATCTCCGCTGTGGAGCCTTCCATTGCCAGCCGAGGGCACGATCTTCAGCTCACTCACATTGCTTTACCCCAGAAGCCTGATGCACCTTGGATACTCCAGCAAGGCTCCGTCATACTGACTGTGAGACAATTTGGAAAAACCTGTCCCTCGAAGCTGCTGTGCCAGCTAAAGCGGGTAGAGTACATGGGCAGAGGCTGAGCGCAGAGCAGTGGAGTGCTGAATGCTGCCCAGACGAGCAAAAATGTTTTTAGTGTCATAAGTAGCTGAAGAATTGCCGTCCTCCTTTTTTTTTTTTTTTTTTTTGGTAATGATAACCTTAGATGGATCTAGCTTCTCAGTGAGTCAAGGGCTGACAGGGAAATTCAGCACTGAGAGCCTGTTGGGGGATGGACCTCCCTAAGAAGAGAAGATGCTGCTGGTGACATGCCTGGTGATACCTTGGTTCTGCATGAAGTGGGGTGACCTGCCTTCCCAGGATGTGGAAGCAGGAATTTTTTTCCTTGCACGCGGAGCTCATGTGCTGCTCAGCTTCCCTTTGTGTTTTGATGTCCTTGGCAGACACCTGTACTGAGGAGCACTTACCTCTGCTGTTTTGGTGTGGGCAGCTGGGGCAGGAAACCTCAGAGCAGCTCCACTTGTTGCAGTGGAGCACTGAATCACAGCAATGCAGTCCTGTGGGGAACTCGGCGTCATTTGGATGCAGCGTAGCGCTGCGAAACGTCGCACGGAGCAGAGAGAACATAACTAGCTCGGAGCAGCTGGTTTTGACATTGGACAGGCTATCAGGAAGGCACAGTGTAGGCAGCCTGGGATAATCAGCCATGCTGAGAGGCAAGGATAATTAGGCAGACACAGAGATACCCTGCAGATATCCTTCTGCAGCTCTTAACTATTCTTAGAAAACTTTTCCTAGTATATAGCTTATATGTTGCTTGCTCTGAATTAAATGAGTTCTTATGTTATCATCTGTCACATACTCTTGTTTACTATGTTGGAAGCTCCTATCATATTCTCCTGAGTCTCCTCTTTTCCAGACCAAACAAGTAGAAAAGAAATTCAGCCTTTCCGTATAGGAGGATATTTTCCTCTCAAATTTGTCTGCATTTTTGGTAAAATATGGTGTTCCAAGTTGCACCCTAAGAGAAGTTTCACTGATGCTTAATGAAAGGGAGTAATTACTTCCGATGTCTGACATGTATCAGCCTTGTTAATACACCACTGAATCAGCTTTACTTTTTTTGTTGCAGTGTGCCATGGTGTTGAGTCATATTCCACCTGGGGTCCTCCACATCTCCCAGCACTCATTTTGCAGTACTCTTATTTAACCAGTTATTTCTTCTTTTGTATTTGCTCATTTGATTTCTCCTTCCTTTACTCAGTACTTCACTTGGCCTTTATTGAGTGTCTTTGCTTGATTTAAGGCTGTTTCTTCAATTCATCAAGACTCCTCTGAATTCTGAAAGAGTCTTTTAAAGCATTCACAACCTTCCCCAGCATCGGCACGCTCTGCACTGTCCTTTCTACGAGCCGAGATGTTAGTGAGAATACTGAATTGACCTGGGTTCAGGACAGATCCTTGGGGTCTTGCTTGATACATCCAGATACGCTCAATACTTGTGGGAGGAAAAACTGGTGAAAAGCCTTAAGCTTTGGTCTTAATTTGGAAACAGCAAGGCGTTAGGGCAGTTCATGTAGCCATTCAAAGTGAAGCCTCAACTTCATAAAAGCGGATGAACAGGAAAAGAGGCATGTGCATCTTCTGCGTAAGCAATCCCGTGCCTTCGCCCTGCCCAGCACACAAACGCCACACACTGCCTCTGTGCCATGAATCCGCACAGTATCTCGAAGGGAGTTATAAATATACATCCTCCTTCAGTTGGAGAAGTAAGAAGAGGATGCAGATGGGTGAGAACTGTTCCAGTGAAGCTCGTGCTCTCGCCCGGCGCATAATGAGATCAGAATGCAGGCAGGAATGTGTGGAGGAGTGGAGCTGGCAAGGATTCACCAGCCTGAATTATTCTAAGCCTATTCCATCCTTAATCAAACCTTTTTTCTTTTCTTTTTTTAAATTTTTTTTTGGGTGAAGATGTTTTATGGAGATGTTTCTGTTTGAACATAAGATTCAAGCACTTCTTACTACATGAGCACATTCTAGTTGACAGGATATTGCTCTTTCGGTGAGTTTTTGGTGTGCTGGGCTTCTTATCACAGCTTCCTTTGCTATGGTTATTTTAGAGCACTTGGCATTTCCCTGCTATGAAGCCAATTTGCTGGATGCTGGAAAATATGAAATTGGATCTTTAAAAGGATCTCGGATCATTTTGATGCTAATATAAATCTAAAAAAACCCCCCACTGAACAGAAAAGGAGGTGGGCAGAGCAATCTCACATGAGTTATCCAGGCTTGTTTACATCCTGGTTTGCAAAAGATACAGCTTGACCCCGGTGTAACCTTGAAGTCTACCCAGGGAGAGGAAATACTATGTAAATTAGAACAGCCAAAACAAAAACAGGCAGACAGGAGCTGGGAGTACAGAAGAAGATGGGAAGACTGGCTTTGCAAACACTTAGCTATGGAGAAGAAATGTGTACAAATTTTTTTTTTTTTTTTTTTTTCTGGGATGTAAATGGCTGTGAAAAATGACCTCACTAACAAAGAATGGCATCGCTGGTTTTACAAGACCACACCCATTTTCCATACCGTAGGAACAGCATATTTTCCCCCACCATCCATGCTGCAAACCCGGGGAAGTCATCCCCTAAGGAGGACTGGTTCAGAGCACCCAGGGAAGCATACTTGTGCCCAAGCTTTTTGGCTGCGATCTAAATGGGTTTTAAAGATGACTGGGATGTCCTGGGGGCCCTGCCACGGTGGCACCGTAACCCACACTGCTTATAAAATACTTAGTAGCCACGGATGGATGTTGGTGGTGAGCAAGTCTTGTATTAGCCTCCTGTGTTGGATAAAGAAGGGGGAGAAGCGTACTGAAGGCTGTGTTGCATCCAGGAGGTTTTCAGTGGTGGTGGGACCATGCGGTTCACTGGCTCCAGTTCTTCACTGGGACAACATGAGCTGGACAAAGAAACATATGGAGAGGAAAAATAGTGTCATTTTTCCAGTGGGTTAAAAGCTTTCCACCTCACTTTTGTCTGGGCTTCCTACGCACGCTTACAGACGCCTGCATTGGCAGGACACGGGGGGGACACTGCTGGCGAGAGGAGCCCAGCCCGCCTGAGCCGGCAGCAGCACAACCTCCCTGAACACGGCACTGCCACCCCTGACATTGC